>NW_018397258.1:6462955-6670560 GCF_002168275.2 Theobroma umbraticum | reverse complement strand
TTTTTTAAAATTAAATTATCTTGTAAATAAACTAACTGTTTAATCTTTTCTCATTTTATTTTTTTGAGATAAGAAGGTATGTAAAGTTATCATTTAAGGTCCATTTGTTTTGACATAAAATATTTTCTGAAAAATATTTTTAGGACTTATGCTTGTTTGCAAGACAAAAAATTTATTTCAAATATAAAACATTTTACGGGTTAATGGAAAAAACAACTATTAACCACGGAAAATGTCTTACACCTTTGTCGGCTTAAGACATTTTCTAGAGGTTTTCAGAGAAAAAAAAAACTCTTATATTAAGCCTAAGAATATAAGTTTGATGAATATTAATATTTAATTTAAAATATTAAAAATTAAAAATATATTAATATTTAATTTAAAATATTAATATTCAAATTATTCAGTACTATTAAAAATAAAAAATATTTTTCAATGAAATCATTCAATGCAATTAAATTTGTAGTTTATAAATTGAATAAATCTTATTAATAATTATAATAAAAAAATATTTCAATCATGGTCATATGATAAATACACATCAATATAGGTTTTAGATGTCTTATACAATTGATGAATATTAATATTTTTATAGTGTTATGGTAAAAAAGTGACGAGATAGAAAATTTGTTAAAATTAGAGTATACTTTAATTATAAAGATGTGGTTATATATTTTGGAAAATTTCATTATTGATTTTGCCTATTTTCATGTACATTCTTAATTTTGATCCAAATTAGTAAAAACCAAATAACACCATTGCTTTGTAATCTAACTCTTATTTATCATCTTAACACCCAAATATTAAATTGAAAAAATGTTTTCGATAATTTTAGCAAATAACAAAAAAATATTAAATTTTTCTATAAAATATTTTACATTGAAAAAGGTTTTTCCAAACAAGTTATTTTTCGGTTACCTAAGGACTCTAATGAGAAAAAAAATTTACATCCACAATAACACGTGAGAACAATTACAGGTTGCCCTTGATGAACTAGGCTCCACTTAGGGATAATCTTCTTTTGTTTTTTTTTTTTTCATTTTTAGCTAAATGTTACTAGTTTCTTATTAATTGCGACAATCACAACTTTCTTAAAATTTTTTGTTTAGATTCTAGTTGAAGTTATGCCAAGAACTTTATTCAATATTTTATCTTAATAAAACATCGATTAAAAATAATTTCAAATAATATTTTGACATAATAAAATCTCATAATTATTACAATTTATAAATCCTTTTGTAGAGCATGTTTATTCAATGGAATTTATCTTTATAAGTATATGTAAACTTATAAATGTGTAGAAAAAATGCTTTTACTAACTAAATGTAATGCATGACGTAGTAAGGATATATTTCATACCCAACCTATTGGCTATAAGGCATACTAAAGTTTTAATACTTTTGGCACTTTAAGAGATTAGTCTTTGAAAAGTTAGGAGTTGTTTATCGAGATTTTTTAACTATAATTTAGTTTTGTGGTAGTTTAGTTGTTTAAACTTTGCTTACTCTATTACTTGATAATTAAGGATGAGGGAATGTTGAGATAGATATCATAAGTTAAAGTCATACTTGCTAGGATTCGATCTCATACTCAAACATGAAATTAATCAAAAAATTAAAAATATAATACAGTAAAAAAATAAATTAGCATTTAATTCGAAAACAACAAAATTTTGCAATATCAATGTTTGTACTTTTATGTAATTTTCAAATTAATTATGAATACTAATAAGTTTAAGAGCTACATATCTTACTTTAGATATCGTAATCAAGAACTAATTAAATTCAAAAGACTTTTGATGAAGCAAGAAACTCGAAACAAGAATTAAGACGATCTAAAATCCTATAACTGAAACCTTTACTTCTTCATCTTTAGAATTTGTCAAATCTTCAACCACCCAAGTATTTAACTTCTAACAATAATCCTCACGGTGACTAAATAAGATTTTTTCAAAGTTAGGATTTTACGTAAAGTTTGTTTCTAAAACAAAAGGATTAATTTTTTTTTTGCCGAATTTTGTTCTATAAGACAAAGAAAACTATTTTACTTTTCTTATTTTTTTGAAACGGCTAAGAAGTAGTTTGAGGGTTATAGTTTTAGTTGACTAATATAATATATATATATAACCAAACAAATTATAACCCTAGATATAACATTTGTATTTTAATTCAATTAAATCTTTGTGAACTTAACTAATTTTTTACTTTATTTTGGTCTATTTCAATTATCCAACTTAATTAATTATCTTTATTTAATCTCAATCATGTCACTTAATGTGTGTAACCTATTAGGCTTTTAACATGTTAGTAATAAATATAAATTCTAATCAAATATCAATTTGATAATTAATTTATATTTATAGATAATGAGCGACATCTAGCAATATATCATAACTACCTAAATGTTAATTAGTCAATTAAATAATTTGACAAACCCTTTTAGTGATAAGCCTCTCAGTACAATACGGTTCTTTCATCAAGTATCTCGGATATGTCATAAAACATGGTTCAGTGTCTATCTATAACATTCTATATTAGTTCTCATAATTCATGATTAACTTTATAAATTTAGGAAACTAACTTTTCTTAAATTCATCATACTTTGGTTAAAAACTATATACAAGTTAATCAAGAAGTGAGAACAGTGAGATAATCCCCTCATGTCACTTAGGGTGATAAATTCTCTCTTGACCACTCATTCACCTTCGCATGCTTCATGACATATCCAAAAACACTTTGTTTAGGTATCTGTCACCTCCAGACTCGTAGAGGTAAAATCAAAGCATGTCATTCATCATACAAGATAACATTATGCCTCAAGTTTGAGGACTAGTTACACGACTATCACATGAAAATATATTCCATAAACACTTGAGTGAAACGCCAAATGGAATTCTCATTGTAAGTCATATTTAGTGAACTTGTTTTTTAACAAGCACTCACATGCTATCCTTAAGTATTCCAATATACTTCAATCTATGAGATCAGTTGCTTACTTACCAAATAAGGAGGCTTAACATGTACCAATCTTTGAGTATTGTCAATGACTTGTCTTGATAATATAATGACCAAAAACAATTTTAGGAATATGACTTTGATGTATAGTGATCTCATAATTGTAACAACTTTGCATTTATAAGGCTTTTATGTTCCATAGGCTTCATCCAATTAATACTTAATAACTTCTGTTATTGCACTAATATGAAAAAAAACTTTTATCACATGTAGTTATGTGATTAAGTATGTATTAAAAAATAATATATATTGCTTGACCAATTCAATTTACTCAAGGACATATACTAACAACAATATTATGCATAATATATAAAAAATTTTCTAAACTATTTTAGAAAATTCAAATAAGCCTTTATACTTTTATTGCATTTAATTAAGTCCTTATACTTTATTTTGAATCAAATAAGCCATTTTACTTTTATTTTGAGTTAAATAAGTCTTTATTACTAATGATTGACTTGTCAAAATCTCACTTATTATTTTATAGCACATGATATTGACGTCGCATGTTAATATATCATAATTAATGATGATATGATATGCTGACATATCATAATTAATAATTATATGACATACTAATTTGGTATAATAACAGGACTATGTATCATTTTTCACCATCTATATCAACGTCTCAGTCTCAAGTAGATATAAAATGATAAGTGAAATTTTGATCAATGACAATTAGTTAATCATTAGCTATAAAGCTTATTTGATCCAAAATAAAAATATAAGAGTTTGATTGAACGCAATAAAAGAATACGGACTTATTTGAATATTCTCGAATAGTTTAGGAGCTTATTTGAGTATTATGTCTAATATTATTATTTTAAAAAGAAAAAAAAAGAACTCTTATATATATATATATATATGTATGTATGAACTTTTAACTCATTACCATAACAAGTAGAAGAATTTTATTTCATTTAAACTTTTTTATAAATTTGTACAAAAAAGAAGTTGTTATTGGTTTTGGCTTTCCTAGATTTCACTATCTGAGGAAGAACTTAAGAAATTAAGAAGCCATTTTCATCTTCTCTTAAGATCCATTACAAGGTCCATTGCCGTAGCCCATAATAGCTTCCGATTAAATTACTTTACATGCTACTTTTGTTGGCAGTCACAGTCACAAAGAACTTATAGAGTGGATTAAAATGTTTTATCACCTAGAACTTTGAACTTGTCCAAACATTTCATAAGCCTTAGAAAATGCACTTAATCATGGTTACATCATCATCTCTCTCAACAAGCACTCTCCCAAGTCTCTCTTACAAGTCATAAACTTGTTTCCCCGTGAACTTAACTTCAATGGGACTCACATTCTTCCCAATTGATCTGAAGTTCTGCCCCACTCCTTGACGACCAGGGTTCACTTTCTCAGGATAAACTCCATCTTTGGGGTGAAGATATTGAACCTCACCATTGGGGAAAACCCTATAAAACTGGTAGTCGATCTTGTACTTAGACCTCAGTCTGGTACCGAGCGCCAAGCACTGCTCTTTCCTGGCCAACTTGAGCAAGTTAGGTCCTTGCCTCATGATGGCTGCGCCTCCAGTTGGCATCTCAAAGATTAGTTCTTTGGGTGAATCACATGTGATGACGTAGAATTCTTCAACCTGGGCCTTTCTTAGCAGCCCTCCCGTGCTTCCTGCAAAAATGGGTGATGGGGTGTTTGGGTCCAATTCGGGAGGGGTGAAACCCACGGGAGCTTCTTCCTTCGTGGCAGCCTCCTGATCTGCAACTGCAGCCCTAATGGTTCTGTGAGCCATGGAGAGGTTGAGGGACTTGGAGGTAGCGAATGAAAATGACGAGGATGGCTTCCATGGCACCAGGGATTTCGGGGTGGTGATTGTGGGGGTGAAGAGGCCTGCTTGCGTTGCCATGGCGATGTAGATGATGGATGTTGAGCTGCAGTAGGAGTTTCTTTTTGTTGGTGTTTATGGAGGGTTTTGTCTTGGAAATTTGTGTGATGGATCACGAAAGAGGATGATTTTAGACAGATGGCGGTGTTTGGATTTGGATCTTTGGATAGGTTGATATTACTTGGACCAATAGGATGCTTGGTCTAGCCGAGTCTCGTACTTACTTTTTCCATATCCGATGAATTTTTTTTTCCTTTTAATATCCACCCCACCGTACAGTCCGCAATAAGTCCTACCTTAGTTAATATTGGCGAGAAACAAGCGTCAGCAGTTCTGGCTCGATAGCTAGTGCTTTACGCCGTGGTTGGTCTTACATACTTCAATAAGCTTTGCTCCTCTCGCGCTATGCCCAAACAATGAAAGAGCTTCCAGAGGCACTCAAAAATTTCCATATGTTACAGTTGGAAATTTTTCATATATATAGCTTCCGTTAACTAAACTAAACTAAATTATATATATATATATATATATATATATATATAGTTCTAAACAATGCTTCCCTGAGTCTAGCCATGATGTGTTCTTAACAGTAACACATTCAAGCATATTGTTTACATAAAACATCGTGTAAATGATAACTAGCTTTCCTTTGGAGCAGGCATTAACTTAAGCCTCTCATCTGCGGAACTAACCCCAGAAACCTCTTCTGCTAGCAGTGACTGTAAGTCACTACCATTAGCCAAACTGTTGAACTCAACTGCTTTAGATGGAAGGGTAGGATAACGTCGTTGGCAAAAGGTCATTAATCTTTTGATTGACTGCAGGTATTTGCGAGTTGTCTCATCATTCATTATGTGGGCAACACTATTAGTGTAGATCTTCTCACGAGCTGAACGTTCATGGATACCAACCATAGTGACACCAATTGGCCAGGGTGCATTACCAATAGCTAACTTAATGTACTGATCCATAGCAGCCAGGTAGTCCCGCTTCATGCAGCACTCAACCACTACCAATAATGCTTGACGGATATCATCTGGAAGAACCTGTCATTAGAACATACCAATTAAATATGGGGTTTCATAAATGCAAAGTTCTCTGTGCAAAGTCAAAACACACACACACACACACACACACACAAGTGCAGATGTAGATACACACAGAGAGAGGATACCCAAGTACATAGTGCAATGTCTTCACTTTATATTCACTTTGTCACAGAGAAGGGAACACTTATAATTGATAATATGCATGTTCATAGCATTGGCACTCAGTCATATGTTAGAGTGATAACTTCATAACATCCAGCACAGCATGAGAGTCATCTTGTGAATGAATCATACTGAAGCGGCATGTGCTTTCAGAGCTTAAAAGTAAAACATTCGATTACGGAAGAGAAACTACAGGTTTACTTGGTGACTTAAATTTATCAGCAACAGGGAGCAATCCACCCAGACGAAAGCTGTAGAGCATGCTTTGGCTTTAAATCGACTAGAAAGCAGGCAGTAAAAATAAAATAATTGAGCTGTGAAACATGGTTGACATAACCTTCATATAAGATGAATTTCCTATCTGATTAGACAGTTAATTGACTGTTTAACAAAATATCATCTGAAAAATTTTTGCATGAGGAATTAATCAGCTAATACTTATGCTAGATGTTATATGAACTTTTTACCACATTAACAAGTTTAAAACTCTCTCAATTAGCCTAGAACCCACATTCAGCAAAATCAGAATTTACAGATCATCAACATGATTTGGTGTTGGTAGATTCAGAGCTTGTTCTTTCTTTCTTCCAAATTCCCCACCCCTAGCAGCTATTTGAGTGCTTAAAGGGAATAAATCAAAAAAAGAAAAGAAAAGAATGAGAGACAGGTAGAAAAACTCTGCCTGAATGTATTTCATTACCAAAAGACTGGTGATTCTACTAAGAATATGAGAATAAATTTAATAACCCTCATAAATATCCAAAGATATTCAGATACCAGTCACCACTTTGATCACAAACATTCCAACTTGAATTCAAGAAAAGGGCACCTGTAGCTAGCACATAGTAGCTATGGTTCAACTCATTGCTTTCTACAATCTCATCCATCTCTAGCCCCATAGATTTAGCAGACAGAACAGAACATCTCACAATGTTGAACAAAGTCAGTTTTACAGGCAAATACGAGTCTTGTACCTCCCATCTTGATTTCTAATAACTAGTTTTAATCACCCATTCTCAACGATTCCATTTTCATTTGAAGGAAAATTTTAATTCTTTAACTTAGAGCTCCTATTCTCTACCATTTAACAAGTTAACATTCAACAAAAAAGATTAAAAAAAGTGAAATCTTTTAAATCATCAAATATAACTTACCTTCTTCCGACAAAACTTGAACAATGGATTTAAATACCGGGCGCACTGCTTGAACGTGGCAACCATGGACTTCCCCTTCGCAGTCCTCTTCTCAGCCTCACCCATCTCAGCCAGCTCCTGGTTCCACTCATTCAACAACCTCTTGAAAAACACCAGAATCCTATCTTCATCACATAACTCATCGAAATTCGCCTTCATTCTTTTCAAATCCTTATCCAAATCGACTCCACTGGACCCACCATCACCACTCAACTCCTCTTCTCCTCCACCTCCTTCCCCATCCTCTCCTCCTCCCCCTTCTTCCCTATCCTTTCTCTTCCTCTCGCTCAACATCCCCGTCTTCTGCCGCTTCCGCAGCTCCGCAATGTCTCTCAAGAAATCATTGGTTTGACCCTCGGTCATATCGCTATCAACCTCGAAAAGCCCGGCTTTTAAGACGTATTTTAACCTGTCAAGACGAGCTGCGTCGTCTTCGCCAAAGAGAGTGATTGGCTGTTTGAGGAAGCGGAGGCGCCGGATGACTTCTTGCCTTGGAAGGTCGAGGTTGTCGATGTTTTGTTCATCGGTGAGGGATTTGGAGGAACCGGCGGTGGAAGTTGCGGTCGTGGATGCCGTGCTGGAAGCGGATGGATTTGATTTGGCGGAAGTGGCGTTGGTGGTGGAGGAGGATGTGGAGGATTGGCGGCGAGATTTAGATTCGAGTTCGCGTTTCTCTTGCTCGCGAAGCTTTTGGATTTGCTTTTGTTCGATTTCGGATCGTTTGAAGACACGCTTGCCGCCGGTCTCCTGAGCTAGGCTCTGCCGTTTCTTAAGAAGTTCTTGTTTGAGGAGATCCATCTCTAGGGTTTGATTACAATATTGCCCGAGACTTGATCTGGGTTTGAGATTCGACGAAGATCATGATGACGGTTAGGGTGGATCAACTTGCGCTCGTTTTGTTTCGGTTATTGACTGCCGGGTGGACATTGAAATAGACCCGGGTTGGCCCAAATTATATATTTTAAAAATTGGCCAGGAGAGAAGTTGTTGGATTCCTAGTCCAAACCAACCATGTGACCTACGAGGCCCAATCCAGTCTATTAACGCCCACTGGTTAGAATCCAAAGAACCCACTTTTCGTACACCCTGCCAGACTGACTTCCGAACCACCATTCTGCTGCCCTGCGTTTCATACGGCTTCCTCCAGTCCCGCCAGCCCGAGACGGAGAGAAGAGCGAGGACAGATATGACGACGATTCGCAGATTTTGCTGCAATGATCTTCTTCGTTTCGCTTCCGTCAACCTCGACCACTTAACTGAAACAGTAAGCTTTTTAACTCTTTTCCTTTTATTTTTAAAAAAGTTCGAACAATAGTCTGACGAGTTCTAAATTGTTTCCATTAATGGTAATTTTTTGATTTCTACAGTTTAACATGTCATTCTACATGACCTATTTAGCTCGATGGCCGGATTATTTTCATGTAGCTGAGGGCCCCGGCAAACGTATCATGGGTTACAGTATGCTCTCTGCTCTCTCTATCCTAATTATATTTTCCATTTTCATTTTTTTTGAATTAGATTAAAATTTACAAGAATCTGATTAGGGATTTATTATATTCTTGTTACTGCTGAAAAGTTAATCAGGAATTAACTCTCAGAATTTGAAAACAATAATCAAGTTCCAATTCTGATGTTCATTGCCTTCTGTAATTAATTTATTACGATAAGCAATTAGAATAACAGTTTTTCAGAAGTTGGTCATGTTCAAGATTTCATTTGAACAGGGAAATGCTTCTTATCAACTATGCTCTTTTGAGATTATGTTTCTAGATTTAATTCCTTCGAAATTGTTGCAGTTATGGGAAAAGTTGAGGGGCAAGGTGAGTCTTGGCATGGCCATGTAACGGCAGTCACTGTAGCACCGGAATATCGCAGGCAGCAGCTTGCTAAGAAACTGATGAACCTTTTGGAAGACATCAGCGATAAAATGTAAGAGTGGTTTACATTTAATGTCTAATTTATTTCCGATATCTCTCTATCAAGTAAATTATTTTGTTAGCTTCTCCTTAATGTATTTGTGTCGCCAATATCTCATATTTCTGGTATTCATGCTAAATTATATCTTCACTATGACCATGACTCTATCATTGCTGATGTGAAGCATTGCATAGTGAATGAGAAAAATGAGATTCTAGTATATTATAACATCTATCCTATATTGTGGTGTTATGGATATTTGCACAATTTATTGGTGTACTTTTGTTAGCAGTTTGTGCCTTGATACAAGGGTCTTAATGCTTCCATTGCACCTTGAGAATCTTTGACTACACTGGTTATTCTCACTTTGTCTTAGGAGGTCTTAACTTGGCACTGATTTGACTGACACAAATATCTAGGTTCTTTTGTTTGATGTGAACTTCTAAAATAGTTGTAAGGTTCATTTGTAAATTTCTTGGATGAAAATTATACAGGGTTCTGGACACAAGCTATGATTTTTACTAAAACGATAAAGGTGAAGTATCGACACAAGCACAGTCATTAGCTTCATCTGATCTTTTTGTATAGGAAATCTTCATTTGAAACTAACCTTAACCCATTGAAAAGGGTTCTGGTTTTCTTATTTCTTTTAATATTTTTATACCTTGTTTGTTTCTAGCTTTGACATTGATTACATTGTGCTTGATAAAATTTTTATCTTGCTAAGTATTTTTCCTTCAGTCAATTTTGCGTGACATTGACATAAGCGAGGCCTTGGATAACATGCATGATAATTTCTTTGTTTATTACATGCTAGTGTTATTAGATTAAATATCTGGCTCACCTTTCTTACATGTAATTGACTGAAAAGAAACATCACTATAACATGCCTAGTACTAATGTTTCCCTGATGCATTCTGTAGTTTCCTTTTCAGTATTTGTATTCTTGTTCTCTCCTCTGTCATCAGTAAGAAATATCTTTTGGCAGTGATAAGGCATACTTTGTGGATCTTTTTGTGAGGGCCTCTAATACTCCAGCCATAAAGATGTATGAAAAGGTAATAGTTCTATAACTTCAGATTCTTTTTCTCTGTCTCGCAATCTCATTTTTCCCTTGTCAGTGATTATGTATCAAATTTTGGTGTCTAACCATGCTTGTTCAGAAATATGATGTGTGTTTGTGTGTATTTGATGTTTGTTAAAATGTTTGATTTGGTAAAGCTTGGAAACAAGGCTAGCATGCACACTGTTCATAACTATACACTAGTGGGTAACAGCAAGTGGAATCCAGGATCTTAAGAAACCATTTTAAATAGCTATTTATAATGCTACTAGATAGTTGGCATTTGTCCTTCATCCTGGCCTTGAATTCAGTTCATAGCTAAATAAGGTGCTCTGTTGTAGTTCCCCGTCAGCTCCAGTCTTGTTTTCCAATCTTTGGTCTTTGTATGCACGTTTGTTTCTGGTCCATGTTCCTTGGCAATGAGTTTGGTTTTTAATGTTGCACAAGAGGATGGAATTGATCAGGTTGAGTAATGGTCAAGTGAGTGGGATGGAGCAACCCATGAGATTCCAAAAGTTTTGAGAGTTTGTTTAGACTTTAGAGTATAAAGCTGCTAAAAGATTCATAAATTGTGTCCACTACTGAGATTTTTGAACCAAACTCCACCAAGTGTGAATTCACAGGTTGGAAGAAGAGATGTTTGTTCCAGTGTATTAATGATTTCTTCATCATGGCATGACAGATTAAAAAAAGGAAGACAGAAATAGGTAAATTTTGAAGAAAAAAAATTGCTCAGATTTTATGTCTAAAGCATCCTTTATTTGAGTTCACTCTAAATTAAAAAACTCAGGATTGCATTGTTTTGGTCTTTTATCTCATCAGAATTCAGATTGATGTTAAAGCTTTTGCTTTGGTTTTGAGAATAGCATGAGTATTGTTATACTTTTAAGTCCAATTTTTCATTGTGATGTGGTATAAAATTGCAATATTTTTATCTTTCTGTTAGATTAATTAAATGAGTACTTTAATTCACGCTTATCTGGTCATTATCTGAAAGAAGATTGTCTGATTCTCATGTTATGGTAAGCTATTAAATAAAGAGTATATCTAGTTAAATTCAAAACTATTATTGTTATATGATATTGTCCCATCTTCAGTCTCAAGTAAGCTGGGTCTGCCTTTGTAGTATTAGCATGTGGCTTAGCACTTTATATGTTTTGAAATTGAACTCTATCATATTTTCAAAAAAAAAAAATTTGGTTTCCCTCCTAAAGGAGTTTCTAGTTTTGGAGAAGTCTTTTTGAAAGCCCTGCCGATACACGTTTCTTGAAAATCTCAACCACCTCAACGTGCATCATTCCAAAGTGCCAAGCAACCTGTTTCATTCCTTAGTATTAGTTCCTTGCTAACAAGGTGTTGCATCTATATTGCCAGGGGATGAATTCTGGATCTTGTTGATTTTGGTTGTCCCTTGTCAAAAGTAGTAGCCAGTAGTTAGTTCCTAGTTGTCAAAATCATTTTTCTTATTAACTAATAAGTTTGAAAGTAGATAATTGCAGGTTCTAAGTGATGGCCTGTATTTTGGAGGTTCTTTTCTGATTTTAGTCCTGTTTGGCCTAGCTTTTTTCTAGCTTAAAAGCTATTATGAAGCTCTTATGAAATATAATAGCTTTTAGAATTAAGCTGAGTTGTTTGGTAAGTTTTTTTTTATAAGTTATAATTTTGGTTAAAATTATCATAAAAGATTTTTTTTGAGAGGGTAATATTGTAATTATTTTTAACAGATGAGGATATTTTTGAAATAAAAAAAAAATTTCTTGTATTTTTAAAAAAAGAGAAGAAAAAGCTCCTCATAGGAGCTTTTGCTGAAGCTCTTTTTTTAAAAATTTTATTTAAAAAAAAAGTTACTTTTTTTAAGAGCTTTTTAAAATTTATGTTTAACTTGATTTTTATTTTTAAAAGATAGATAAGTTGAAAAAAAATCAGGCCAAACAAGCACTAAATGTATCAAAAAATAGCCTTCACGACGTTTTCTACCTAGTTGAATGTCAGAAATGTGTTATTAATGGGCATATTTGCTCATTTTTGTCTCAAGATTCAACTTTATTGTTGAATTTAGACATAATGCTCAAATAAGCCCCTAAACTATTAAAAAAAAAAATCAAATACGGCTTATTCTTGTATTGCGTTCAATCAAGTCCTTGTATTTTTATTTTAGGTCAAATAATAACTAATGGCACTAATGATTGATTAATTGCCATTAGTCAAAATGCCACTTATCATTTTATATCCTCATGACATTGATGTGGAGGGTAAAAAATTCCACATAGTCATGTTATCAAATCAAATTAGCATGTCATATTATCATCAATTATAATATGTTAACATGTCACATCATTATCAATTATGATATATAACATGCTACGTTAGTACCATGCAACATAAAATGACAAATGGCATTTTGACTAAGTTAATTATTAGTCATAATGGCTTATTTGATTCAAAATAAAAGTATAAGGGCTTATTTGACTAAGAAAAGTATAAGGATTTGATTAAATGCATAAAAAGTATAACGGTTTATTTAAATTTTTTTGAATAGTTTAGGGGTTTTTTTAAATATCATGTCTTGAATTTAACTCCACATAGCTTATAATGCATATTTTAGTGATTACTGATGAATATATAGTTTTCTTGAGCACTTTCTTCATATGGATTATTTTAATGTCAAGTAAACTAAGAACATATATATTGATGATATTCCTAATAACAAATTTTATTTATGTATATATAGACACACAACCCTGCGTTGACGAACATCTTTACTGTATGCAACACAAATGTTTACCTATATTAGGATTTATGAATCTGACGTCAGAAAAGCAACAAGATTAGGGCACATTGCAAGTTCCACTTGTTGTGATCTTAAGTAAAGAGTTATACAATGAACTTTATTTACATTTGCTAACATTCTTCTATTTCTTTTACCAAATAAATGAAAGTTATAGAATAAAGTAGTTCATGAAGAATTTCATAGATCTCTAGTTCTCTCTGTATTATTTCTATTTTCAAATCTCCAAATGTAATTGATGACATTTTCTGATAAAGAATATTAGAGGGATGAGGAGTATCATCTTTAAGCTGTAAATAAAAAATAGGTTATAGCAGTAAGTAGTTCTCTCTGTAATTGCAACTTTCCTATTTCATGATGTATGTATGAGGCCCAGACATATATGAACTAGTCCAATATGTTCTCTTGTGATCCCTCCACTCTGTTTTCACATCTTTGATGTTAATTTGCTTTTTTTTTTTTTGCAAGAAAATCTGTCCCATGTCATACTTGCAGACAGAGGAGATGTATTCTTTCCCATAAAGCTTTGTGCTTGGTGTATATTATTAAATATTTTGTCATTTTTAAAATTAATTTAGGTTCCTTATTAGGTCTAATTTCTAAATTAGGACACTGCTTTCCCTTTTTCTTCTCAACTACTCTATCTCATTGCTCACTCTATTTTGTGTTGACGACATGCTGGAATGTTTTTTAGGCTGCTTGATAATTTGTTGTATATCAAGGGAACTGTTTTTCTGGCAAGGCTTGAATTTCTGGAACTCCCTTTTCTTCTAATTTCAACATCTATTCCTGTTTGTTGTTAGATGATTAAATTTTTGCTTGTACTTAAACCTAGGAATCTTTGAATCTTATCTATGCCTTTTCCTTTCAGATGGTAGCCAAAAGGAAGTGGTTAGGTTGTCAGTTTGGAAGGGAACTCCTAACTTCATACAAGTCTGCTGCTGATGGGCAATTTTATTTGGAAAATTCATTCTTTTGTCATCAAATTATCCTAACTGTATTGAATTGGATTGAGGGCATTTGAATAGGAAGTCGTAATGTCCACCACTTCAGTGCAATGTCATTAGTCAGTCAAAGTTACCTTCAGATCAACTAGGGGCACTTAAATGCAAAATCTTGCAGCAATTAAAATTTGCATTTGCTGTATGGTACACACTTTCTCACCAAAGTGTTCCATACCTCCACCCTGTTTCTCTCTTTCATTTCACCATTAATACAAGTTGACACCATTGATTGACTGGATTTTGGATTGTTGATTCGGCTGCCTGCCATGTTTCTCCTTCTCAAGTGAACTTCTATTAACCCTCCAACAGCCTAGTTTGTATTGCTAGTAATAAATCTGTACCTGTTCATGATGAGGAACTAGGGGACTATGTTCATTAAACCAGTTTGTTTGCATGGAAACAATGCTTCCCAAGGTGTCAGATTCATGATGATGCTCTCTCTCTTTCTTTCTCATGTGTGCATATGTTTGTGTTTGTGATCATGTGTATAAATGGAAAAAGTGTTCAATAACCTTTTTTATTTGCAGCTTGGGTATGTAATATACCGAAGGGTGTTGCGCTATTACTCAGGAGAGGAAGATGGGTTAGGTAAGTGGGTTTCGATTTCCAACCAGAATATTACTTTTCTCTTTTTGGGTCTACATATATTGCCGCTTTACCTTCCATTTTGGTGGTTTGTCTTCAGATATGAGGAAAGCATTATCTAGAGATATTGAAAAGAAATCAATCATCCCCCTCAAACGGCCAGTTACGCCAGATGAGTTGGAGTATGATTAGATCCAGTTTCTATGGAATTTTGGAATTTCTGTCACCCGTTTTTCTTGAAATGCAGAGATTGGGAATCAGAGAGCTTTAGGTATGTCAAAAGTTGAGATCCAAGAACAGATTATTAGTAACGAATGGTTCAGTGTTCTCTACGTGGTTGTAAGCGTTATCTTTCGTTGTACCTTGTATTTTTGTAACACTTCAATTATGCTGTTATAAAGTCCTGTCCTTTTCTGCAATACTCTTGTATTTTCCGTTTCAAAATGACTCTAGCTTTGCAATGTTAATGATTAGACGTGCGTGTTGATCTGTTATATACCCAGCTGTGCTTTGCATATTTGTAAAGCTCGGATAAGATTCTTAAGGCTCCCCTTTAAGCGAGCATATCAAGGACAAGCACTTTGTGGATGTTCAAGTGTGTTCATAACAGGTAGATGCCAATGGTTGGCTTGAAGCGTAGACTCACAGCATTGTGGGGCACAGCCATAAAAAACATGGAAGGCAACTCTTGAGTAAAATTTTGCAAGCAAAAAAGTAGGTTGGTAAGAGTGGTATAGATATAGCTGTGAAACATGGACAATTTTTTGACAGGACCAAAGTTACTTATCCAAACAGAGTAAATGGTTTTTGTGGTCGAAATTCGGGCAACAATGGTGGAGGCCCCAGGATGAAGCTCGCCATAAGTTAGTGTTCTCGGGGAGATGGGTCCCGTCTCATCTGCATGTTCGCCGCTTGGACGGCAAAGAAACAAGCAAGATCTGAGGCTCACGGGCCCTCTTATGATTCAACAAGATTTATGAAGTTGCGGATCAGACATTGGTGGATCATTACTAAAATGGGTTTTCGTCCAAACGAGGGTTCACTGATTCCTGCTTTTGTATCGATTCTTGCTTTGCTCCGCTTTGTTTTATTTTCCATTGAAATTCGTCCATATCGTTGTTTTGGTAGCCAACATGGCCATGGAGGAATAATTCCTAACTTTAACTCCATGCTGTCAATCCCTCTGGCTCTGCCCTGTTGCTTTCTCTTTTCATGATTCCAGAAAATGCCAAACAAACGAAAGAGGTGATGATGCCAACCAACTCAAATGGATTTGTGTCGCATGCGTAGTCCTATACCTGTTCCTATATTTGAGCCTGCCCATGTCAATTTCCAGGTGTTCTGTTCCGTGCAAATTATTTGACCTGGATCCTGCTGTGGGGTTTGTAATCCCTTTGATTATTACTCTTGTGGTCCTGCTCCTACTTGCTGCCCCTTAATTAGGCCCCATGTTGTTAGGCTGTATTTTTCAGCATATTTCAAAGGTTTATATTATAGAAAAAATTTTCACATTTAATTACGTTTTATATTGTTAATTACGATAATATTAATATTAATTTAATTGAAAAAAATACAGCACAATTAACTGCAAATGACAAATTTTAAAACTCATAGGGTAAATATATTGCACCTACTACTAGTTTTTTTATTATTTATCCTCTTGGAAAATGTGAGGCAATCTTAAATATATACTCCAGACACAATTGATATTCCTGAATTAGTTAATTGAGTGCTTTAATTAGTAGTATTTTGCCCTTTCTTTTCATGAAATTGAAGACTCAAAACTCTTTTTTTTTTTTTTCATTCGAAAAGAAATAGGAATGACAATAATTTAGAGGTATTCAAACCCAAACTCAATCGAAATTAAACTAGTCATACTTTATTCGAACCCGATTAAAAATCAACATTTAATACCAACATTTGATTATTAATATTCATGAAAAAATTTGAATTCAAACTCAAAATAAAAAATAAAGTTAAAATCAATTTATATATATATTATTAATAAAAAATAAATTAATAAATTAAAATTAACTCATAAAAAATAAATTAAAACTTAAATCATATCTGAAACAATTAATGAATCTTAGTAGGTATCAAATTGATTAAAGTAATTTATAAACAAACGAAAAAAATAATATATAAAACTTAAATTTAGTATTACAAATTATTATATTTATGATTGGGTTTGGAGACTGTTTATCCTGTAACTATTCCTCTAATCCGTGAAGATTAGTAGTTTTACTAAGCAAACCGTCTAGAACTCAATTAATATGATATCTTAAAATCCTATTTAATTAGGTCGAATAATACAAAATACGCATTATAAAGTACCCATTACATCTCTAAGAAAAAAAAAATGTGGGATTAGTAACCAGATAATGTTATTAGGTCAAGCATTTTGCTTAATGTGAAGATTTTTACAAGTTCAACCAACATCTTTTAGTTGTAGTTAGTTGGAGAAGGCACAAATGATGGAGGTAAGATAGTACAATATAACTTATCTTGTTAAACACCCCAATCCAATAGAAATAAGGCTCGCATTACTCAACAAGATGACGTTCATAATCTGATTTTCATACCATAATTATTCCCAACACTGATTAATGACACGAAATTAAGAGCAGCAATGTTGATTATTGGGACCTGGAGACAAACCAAAATGTGGTAATAGCATTACAAAGTGTGTGAAAAGCCATCGAAGGTGGAGGAGGTTCTGATTTTTGAATTTCCACCAGATCATGTTAAAAGGAGCACCAACCTTGCCATGTCTGCCATTTTTGGCTATACTTTAGGAGAAGGCATTATCTCAAAAAAAAGCCCAAAGGAGGTGAAACAATTTAATGTGGTTGACTATTTGTACCCACTATCTAAAATTTCTACAGATTTCTCTTGTTTTCTTGTGGGCTGGTCAATCAGTAAAAATGTTGTGATTGCTTTGTCACCTAGGCTTAAATCTTGGTTTGGTTCCTAGGAACAACGATTTGTCTTTTTGTCTTGAGCATTCTTGTCAAGGTAAAATTGAGTTGGATAGGAAGCACTCGTCGCCAATCAATGTGTCTAATTGTTGTCTTGATCTCAACGCTAGCTACATAGGATCTCACTATGAGACCACAATTATGCAAGTGTCTTGGGTCTCTCCGTAATTCATCCTGGAATTATACAAATCAGAAGTCAATTTTGGTGGTTGGAGAGAGGAACATCCAAAAATACTTTAATTGGCAATTTTATGGATTTGGCAATGTTACCTAAATCAGATTTTTCCTTTTGGAATTTTATAATCATTTATTGTCATTTCATTTATCATGACACAACTAAGTTGCATGATCAAAATCAAGATGACCAGATATTTTGTATAACTGGACAAACGATGGATCTTGTCAAAGGCATATATATAGCCATTGCTTTTATCATTTGTCTATTTGTTTTCATGAGGACCCTATGTATCTCAAGGACTAAAAAGATTTGTTGGATTTTTCTGTGGCCTTGAAATCAGATCTAAATGATCAATTTCCCTTTTAACAACTTGCTTTACACATAAATGGAATTGATGCGCAAAACTGGTCACATCAACCTTTGATAAAAGGATTGATCAGCGTACTTTCTCAAAGAGTACTTTAGCAATGTGAAATGTGATGGTCTCTAAGTCACAGTGTGCAGCATAATAATAACTCCTTGCCACTGTAAGAAACGTATGCTTGATATCTGGGTTGATGCCATCTGAGCAATGTTGCAGTACTGATTGAACAAGCTGTTGCATGTCGGACTCTATTTTCTGGCTTCTGCTGTTGCCCGTATCAGTATTATAGCACCCATTGTCATGTACCTGAAACAGTTTACAACAAATTGATGAGCAAAAGTTAAATGCATGAGACCTTTTTACTTTACATGGATTATATAGCTTAATTGTTTGACCTGGTGACAATTAACCCCATGCTTGGAATTACCTTAATTAATTGGTCAGTGGGCATTTTTTTTTTGTTTTGAAATCATCTATTCTCAAGACCATTAAATTACTCCGACACTTTTCCCATGCATATATAGCTCAATGAATCTGTTTTCACAAGTCCAAGTAACATCCATATACAAATTGTAATGTTTGGAACTAGTTTTTTATGGCCTTGAAGGTGGGTAGAAGTGCCTGCTTTCTTGCCTAGGATTTGGGGGAAAACCATAATGACTCAAAAGAAATTGACAAATAAATATATACTAATATACTAGAGTAGGTATAAAAGTAGAAGGAAGATGCTGAGAGAATGCAGCCAAGCGATTAGAAAGATTCCAGAGAGAAGCATTTCATTTGTCGAAGCTAGCTAGGTACAATCTTGGTTTCACGCAACTGACCTTTTGCTTTTGGTAGTGACAAAGCTGATGGCAAACTGTATTGGTGAGACTGGAGAGTCGCTCGTATTGAGGATGAGACAACAGCTCCTCCAAGGACCAACGGCCCGAGCTAAGATTTATCGTTTGCACCACTAACTCTGCTACTCCGTGGTGCCTGTCGCCTTCCTCTAGCCACATCAGCATCCACTTTTCCCACTGTTTTCTCTCCCAGAAGAAAAATAAAAACGAAATTAACACATTGGAATGAGTTCTTTGGTAGTTTCTGACAGCACGTAGCTGAAAGATTGACTCATGGGGCAGGGAACTTGGACAATCTGATTCACTCAAAAGATTTTACCTTTTGCATGTGAAATTTACTATAACGACAAATAAAAATATCATTACTTACAGCACGGCGAATGCTGCAGCTAATGTCTCGACCATGAGCCACAAGTGCATCCAATGATAGGTGGTTCAGGGTCCGAAGCAAAGTGTCTATCAGCTTCTGTACCCTCCTGTTTGAGTCCAACTTCCTGCAACAAAATCCACATGTAAACATCACTTTCCTTGTCAGGCTTTCTTGGACACAACAGATTGACCCGCACCACCTCAGCATCAATGGCTTACATTCAAGTATAATCTTTTTTTTTTTGTTGACTAGTACTTCCAGTACAAACAAAATTATTCTCGACACTTAAAAGAAACTATTTTTTTTTATTTTTATACACACCCGTATATATATTATTTTATTTTTCTAACCAATTGCAATAATTTCTTCCCATGTAAAGAAAGGCAAGAATTAAAATTGCTAAATAATGTAATTTAAAGCATAATCATCTTAAAGTAATTAACACTACTTAAGAACGATTCCAATTATCTCACATGCATGCGTCGACTGCGAAAGGCCATTTCATTTCACTAATTTTACAGCCAAGACTCAGAGTCAAAGACAAGTTTATGGTTTAGATTAGTTCAGGGATTTAATGAAATAATTTACCTTCCATTTATGTGGCTAAATCGTGCATCAACAACACTTCTGAAGACTTGGACAAATGCTTTTCTCTGCTCACTAGGTCTCATTTCATTGTCAAAAGAAGATGCGATGGCCTCAACCAAGAAGGCAGTCTTAGCCCATGCCAGCCGCTCTTGTGACCTTTCTGGCTCGAATATGCTGGCTGCTGCCATGAAATAAGTTAAGAGAAGAGATCTTCTGCTCACCCCAAAATCACCAAGATTCATTTCCGAGTACCACCTGCTCAAATCATAACATATATAACTCATTGCTATACATAACTATCTTGTTAATCAGGATGATTATCACACTGCATAAGATCAGGAAAAAGCAATCCTGTTTCGAAAAATTTGATAGCCGAATTAAAAAAAGTTGAGTTTATGTCAAAGCTATTCCTGGAGCGTATTGCGTTTGACTGAGTCTCCGATCCACTTTTCTGGGAATCATTGTCAGAAATTGAGCAACCGAGGACTCTATGATTGGGATGCTTACTTTTGTATACTATTCCATTCCATCTGATGTAAAGCTTGGCAATTATTGTAGTCTAGTTTTGCAAGCTCAAGGTACACATTGTTGTTCACATAACGCATCCTGCACCAAAAACTCATTAGAGAGTCAAATAACTATATATATATATATATATATCTATATTGCAGCAATTAATCTCTTAAGAATATATATTATATATATGTGTATAATTTCCCTTTTTTATATCATTCATACCTTAAAATATCAAACATACTCGTACAAGGTATAATTAAAATAAATTTTTTAAAAAAATGCATGAAATTAATCATCCCTAAAACTTATTATATAATTAGTAGTAGTTTTCTTTTTGGAATAAGATATATAAGAGGTTTTGTGGGGTTGAGTGATTGGCCAGCCAAAAAGCTGAGACAGGCATAGAATTCAATTGCTGCTCATGATTATGGTACGTGATCAGTGTACATGCTATGACGCAAATACAATATTAATGTAAAGAATGTATCTTGTTTCTTTAATCCAATTGGCAATCACAAAGATGAATCTTTTGAGACAATATGCTTTTAAGAATTTAAACAGAGAGCATGCACTCTAATAATGGCAACTAGGCACTTCCATCAAGGAAACACTCAACTATCTTGACAACTATAGTATTAAATCCATCTTCATGCCACACTGCATACAGACAAACAAGATATCTAAAACAATATTCGAATGGGTCCTTGTAGGCGGGCCAAGACAGCCAATATTATACTCCTTAATTATGCAGGCAACAAAGCCAACTGGGGTGTTAATCATGAGAATAGTGGCCAAAACCTTGGTACCAAGCTAGGTTCGACTTTGCAAGATGTCAAAGCTGACTGCTTTAAAAATTAAACACCAAGAAACAAAGTAAAAATTGACACGTAGTAAACTAAACAAAGAAAAGCAGGAGATCGCAACCTGCGGGAAAGAAATGATGGGATCCAAGACCATATCTAAATGTCATAATCTTTTACTTAATTAATTTTATGGAAGGATTATATCAAGGTTAACTCTTTTTAATCACTTCCCGTCTTAATATTCACCTCTTTTTGTTCATTACAAATAACAGTATTTAATTTTACTATATGATAAAGAAAAGGATAACCTACCTGTAAAGAGTCTTTCCAATCCATACGTCATCTTCGCCCCCATATTGCTCTATGTAAAATCTGGTTTCCACTCTAGGCAGGCTTGCATACCATGGAATCTTCAATGCGAACCCAACCTGTTAAGCAATTAGCATTTACAATTAAATTTAGGTATTTAATGATACCAGCTGTTAATTTCTCCATTATTGGACCAAATTAAGATTTAAGACTTACTCACTTTTGATTTAGCGTTGAAAGCTTGCTTGTTTTCTTTGGAGATGAACAAAATTATAAAAGCAAAGAACTTTTTAACTTGGCTTTCTTGTCATAAGCCCACTACCTATGTTGGTATGCTAGCTGCTCATAGTCATTACATTGTGCTCCATAACAAAATAAACTGTAAGTGCTATAGATTGTTTTAAGCGTAAGTGCTTTCAGTAATTTTACTGTTATTTTGATAATGACTCTTTCTAACTTTTTAAGTGGCAATGGTTTTTTTTCTTCTTCTTTAATGACTAGCTTATTTGGAAAACCGATGTGGCAAGACGTTCATTCTATGCTTGGTTGGTCGGGATGAAACGGGGCACTTGACAAGAGTTTGTCGCATTAGAGTAACCCTAACTAAAAAACACACACAATTGTGTGCGTGAAAGAAAACAAAAAGAGAAAACAGAGTAATGACTAAGGAGTAAAAGTAAGTCGAAGAGATCAGTAGGGAAAACCAATTTCAAAAAGTAGGCAATGCTAGGTGCCACTTGGATTGCAAAGGATTTTAATGGAATAAAAAAATGTTGCTTAATTGATAGAGAGGGTACGTTATCCCTCCCATCATCTAGCTAACTCAATATTAGATGCTATTAAAATATATATATAAATATATATATATATATATATACACACACATATATAACAGAAATTACTCATGATCCAAAATAAATATAATGACTAAATTTTCGATCCACTCTTAAATATCAAATCTACAACTTTGCAATATATATAATATATAGCATGAAATCATTAATTTATTTTTTTGATAATGGTGGCCAAGGTCAAAATTATCAGGTATATGCAGTTAAGTACACACATTGCCTTCAAAAATAGTTCAAGTTCAAATCCTTAATTTAAAAAAAAGGAGGGGAAGGGTTTAAGAAAATGAAGAAAGACTCTAGTGGCAATTAAAGGGAAAAAGAAACTAATATAATTAAATCGTTTGCAAAAGCCTGTTTTGTTAGTAATGTAGATAAATAAATGAATGTTGCCTGAGATATAGACTAAAATAACTAGCCAAGAAGAATCTAGCCTGAGCCTTTGATATAAAAAAATTGCAACCAAAAAGTAGGAAAGGCAAAGAATTTTCGACGGATGTATTACCTCACCAGGTAAGTCTTTGGTTATGATCCATTTGTCTAGAAGTTCATCAGCAGCTTGTTTTTCTGTTAAGAACTTGGATGAAAACCGCTTGGCATCCTCGAGAATCTTGTCTCCAGGGAACATCACCTGGGAAGCCCTGAACAGGTTGAAAATCCCGGTTACAGCTTGGTTAGACTGCCCAACAAAGCAGAAGAACTCGCCTCCTTTCTCAAAATGTCGGAAAACGTCTGTTACATATAAAATCCAATGTTCTTGTATTAAAAAGAAAAAAAAGAAAAGAAAACAAGCATGATACAGTCCATTTGCAGAGATAGGGGTCCTGAGGTTATACCAGCAGAAACCTCGTATCCATGTAGTCTAAGTAACCTGAACCCCATGGCCGTGTCGTCAATGTCTTGAACCCTAGTATTTCTGGCCCAAGAAATTCCATCTTCAGTCCAGTATCTGAAATTTGGGAAAGTTAATTTCCTTGATGTCTTAATTACTCGTATAAATAAGTGCATGATGGCCATACCTATACACATAGTCTAGGCATTCTTTAATTTCTGGCTGGAAATATCTTGAGATTCCAAGGCGTTGCAAGCGGTCGACAGTCCAAATGTGTTCGAACAGGTCAACCGGGTACACATTGGGGACTAAATCAAATGAGAATACGTACGCAAAATTAGGAAAGAAAATACATTTCGACAAGTGAAAGTAAGATTTCCAATAATGAATTGACAAAAGGCAGTACTTTTACCTCCCCCATTGAATCTTTGAACAGTTTTGTTTAAATATCTGTGACAATTCTCATCTTTAGTTTGCATGAGTGCGAAGGCAGTGGAGGATGGAGAGAACAAGAATGACCCATCTTGGCACTGTAACTTCAGAAGCTTTTCCCAGTCCAATCCTGGCATCCCCTCAAGGCTATGGAGTAGTGTTGTGGGCACATTCTGCATTATCTCTTTTGGTATCCTATCCCACACGCATAATTATTACATTACATACATGTAAAGATCATGACAAAGGGTCCTACACTTTTTAAAAACTACACAAGATAAGGCTACTTTTGAGTTTTACTTCATTTTAGCTTACAACATTTATCAAAAGAAACCAACATAATAATTGTGGAAGCTTGGGAATTTGAGTTGTTAGGAAACTACCTTGTGAGCTTTAGACTTCTCTTTGCATAGATGTCTTGAAAGACACGGGAATCATACGGTGCTTCAATGTTTAAACTTCTAGCTATTTCGAGAAGAGAAGGAAAAGCCACTTCAAAGCCGATAGGCATATGCTCCGCATTTTCATTTTCGAGTTTGCTTATGTTCTCTTTGAAAAATGACACTCCTATATCCATATATACATACATGTATTAAACCAAAAACAAGCCAAAAGCTGACGAAAAGGTTAGATTAAACCGAGTTAAAAACAAAAAGGTTAGGCAAAGCCCACTTAATGAAACTGTCTTTTTTGGTTTTATATAGCAAAATTTTACAATACCTTTCTCGCATTTGTCTGGATGAACATCCCATGTTTTCAACGCAACAACACATGCTAAAGTGTTGATCAATCGATCATGCGCCATAAAAATTTGTCTATCACCCCATGATCCATCAGGGAGCTGATTGTTTGCAATCCATTCAAGGCTAGAAGGAAACTGAGGAGTTCCGCCGCGGTTAACGTCTTCAACGAGAGCGGCCCAGGCTGTGTCATAAGCTGAGCTGCTTATCTCTCCATCCTCCATGGATCCCAACATGGATTTAATGGTGTCAACACGTTCCTTTATCTTATTCGATTCGAAAACCTTTGTGGACAAAGAACCAAAAAAAAAAAAAGAGCAAATCACATCACATCTCTATATAAAAATGGAACATCATGATTACTTTTCATCGGTCTTGTTCACTCACTGCTTATGATTATATATGAACAAAAAAAGGTTGGGGGCCTGTTGAATTTACCTTAAGAGCTTCCACTTCTTCTATGTCATCATCCACAATCTCCTTCCACTTTATCACTGGCAGACCGTTTTGTAACACGCCAGCATATTCTGCACATAAAACATTAATTACTTAGAATCAAAATGGTGATAAATGATAGTGATACAGAAAAAATCCAAAATCCAAGACGCAAAAATTGTTCAAATTGTAATTAAGTAAACATTGTACCTTGAGTGCGGGGTTTGGATATAGCACTGCATAGAGGACGAATATCAAAGTTTTCACCTTTGTCTTTTCCCCATAACCGCAAATTGCCTATAATTAAATTAAAATAATTAGATTTACTATAATAAATCCACTTTTTTACCTGAGGTGATTAGTAATTTATGAACTTTTGACCCAAGCATAAAACAAAGATAGGCAAAGAAAATGCTATACAAAATAACAAACATTAGGGTCTCCTGAATAGTGAAAATGGACATCATGTTGCTATGAGATAACAATTTTAAAAGCAATGTCCCACAAATATAGTTTTAGAACTTGCTATTGAACTGTTTTAACGCCATTCTTTGGGAAGTAAAAATAAGAACTAAAAGCAAACAACAATTATAGATCAATTCTTTTTTTGGAAAAAAAAAAGGTTTCTGAATAATTCATATTACTCTTTACTTAACAACAAGAGGGTGAAAAAAACAGAAAAAGAACAGAGAGAGAGAAGAGAACGTAATCAATGTCTTTGTCCCTCCTGCAGAAACAATATCAATTGCATGTCGATTTCTGATCAAAGAGAAATAATCTGGCTTTGCATGCTGGTTTTTCACTCCGAAAATTCAAAGTAAAAGATGATCAATCAATCACTATGAAATTCCTGAGCGTTTTCCCCCGTTTTCTTTTAATGTGTGTTATCCCATATATATATATATATATGAGAACGTTTTTCAGAGAAGAAAGATCTGATTGACGACCATATCGCAAAACCAAAAGGCAAAAAGAGAAAAAGGAAAAGAAACAGATAATAAAAAACAAAGGACTAGCTGGTAAGAGTTCTTTTCTCTCTCCACACATGTCTGCAACCGTGATTCCTAACATTAAGAACAACAGAAAAAAGAAGAAAGAATACAAAGTGAAAGTGATCAAATATGTTGGAAAACATACCTGCAAATGGTATGGGAGGATGTTTGTCGGAGAAGGAAATAGAAGAATAAGGAATCGGAGAGAAGCCTGTGAGAAAGGGCTGGTGGATAGAATGGGAAGACATGTTTTGTTTTGCTGCGAAGAGGATATGGTGGCAAAAGACAAGTATCAATACACAGACACAGCATTTAAAAGTATAGAGAAAGAAGGCAAGCAGACAGAACCGACTTCTCAAGAGATTCCCGCTAATAGGTGCATGGGATCATCCAAATCCATGGAATTGAGGGCAGTCCTGTCCTTTTCCTCTATCTCTCTCTTTCTAACTCTCCCCTTCTTCGCGACTCTCTACTCTGTCTCACTGCTTCCTTTTCTTTGTTGGTGAGCAATACTGATATATATATGCTCTGTGATATGCATAATATGTTTTATGTATTTATAGTTATATTTATAGATTTTTCCTTTATGGTATATGGCAAAGATATAAGATTCTATTTAATTATAAAATCTCGATGTTCAAAGAATCGAGAAGCGGTTGCTTCACAAAATGTTGAAATTCCCCCTCCCCCGCTGCGTTTTATATTTACTCTTTTTCTTATTATTTTTTACTACATTTTCCATATGCTTCAATCAAAAACTTATTCCCACCTTAGTTTCCTTGTATAATTTTCGATCATATTTTCCTTTGTAAGCAAAATTTTCAACCTCTTATGTATCACGCGAACAAACCAAGTATTTTATCATACAACGTATGAAACCTAGTGCGGAAATTGAACCAGAATGATTTTGAGGTTGTAATTTGAATCATCCTGTTTCTAAGAATGGTAAGAAAAAAGATTTTGTTAAATTTTTAAATAGTTGAGTTGTAATCAAGAACAGATGTACTTTCCATTTGAGCTAAATTGCCAGCAAGAAATAACATAACAATTAACTTTTTGACCCAGGTAAAGTTGTGCCACCATATTTGTAGCAACCAAATATGGATAAAAAGAAATTAAATCCTCTGTCCCATTTCCTATCCTATTTCATGTTTTAACTCTCACAAATTATCACGTGTCTATTTTTTTTATTATTGAATTAATTAATACGTATATCAAACATCTCCAATCTTGTGGCCAAACAAGATGAGAATCTCTAGGACCTTGATCAGCTTGGCTAATATTGAAGCAAATAACTTTTCAATCCTTAAGATTTAGTTATTCTTGGTTCTGATAATTATGGATGTGACTTCTTGGCTAATAATATCCATTCTTCCCCATACTTTTCGCAGTCGATCGGAATCATGGTGTATACTCTGCACTACTAATTGCTGTTGTAGTGAAAGCATATCTTGGGTGAAAGTTAGTCATGTCTCTTTGAGTAACTTCCAACCATGGTAGGAGAATTAAATTAAAAAGAAAAAAAATTAAAACCAAACATATTTTAGCTCAATAATAATAAAAAAATAGACATATGGCATTTGTGAAAGTTAAGGTATATAATGGGGTAGGAAATGGGAATAGAGGATTCAGGTTTGGTTGAAGAAAAATCCATTAGGGATGGCTCCAAGATAATTCCAAATTTATTACTTTCTAATTGTATAAGATTTTATGCAAATGAAGAATCATACTTTCTTTCATTTTGAGAACAAAATTTGAATCCACTTTTTTAACGAAAAAATATATGTCAACTATCATTTAAAAGCATCATCGAATCAAATGTTTAAGTGCGAAAAATCATAACATTTGAAAGAGTGTATTCATTCTCAAAACTTTTCGTGTAGTGGAAATTTCTGTTAATATACCGTTCACTTGCCTATACCAAAATTAATGTCACTTTAAGTCTTCTGCTCAAGACTTGTTATGGCACATTGAGTAATGAATGAATAAAAAAAAATTACTTTTCAAAAAAATTGATAATACTAAAATTATAAAGATTGAGTATTTTGGTAATAAAGATGTAAATCAATTATATGTATAGCTGTAATTTACTAATTAAAAACCTACGTGCATAAATGTAAGAATCAAAATTTTTATACATTTTCTCATTAATAAAATTTTAAGTTTTGCCTTTCAAAAAATGTAAGAACCAATTGTGCGGGCTTTGTCCATTGGTCCGTATGATTTTCTCTCTAACTGGGGATTGTATCATGGGTGCAGGACGCAATTGGAATTTCACTATCACTCTCTTAACATATATAACCAACCAACCAATAAGCATGCATCTCTGTCTATAATTTGCTTATAAAACCTGTAATCTCTTACTCTCTTTAAAAATAATAATAATAAGAGGAAAAGAACTAATCTCCTTTAATAATTAAGTTGGACTTGTTAACAATTCTCATTAATAAGAGAATACGTACACCTATTATTGAATTAAATGTTTAAATATTATTTAAATATAATTTTTAAATTTTAATATTTGAAATAAAATTTTTTTAAAAATATTCTTATGTGCATGCAGAGAGCTCTGTGAAGGCACTTTTTTTTCAATGTTAGTTGAGATGGAAAATCATGACAATTATTAGGATGGATTATAATCAAATAGTACTATTTAAATTGAATTGACTAATTGAACCAAAAAATATGAATTGAAAGGAATTACGTATGGGTTTTCTTTTCTTATATTTTGTATCCAAGGAATACATAGTGAAGATATACTCCAAAGATCCTCTCTATTCTCCAATGTTTTAAGATTTAATAAAAGTGAACCTCCTGTTGAAGAAATTAGTAAGAGAAATTTGCGTGAAGCAAAGGAAACAGTACAGGTGCTTTGAATTAGGTGCCGTGCAATTTAGAATCCTAACTCCTAATAAGGCATGTGAATCAGACTTCATTAATGTAATTTAAGGGTATCAACGTGCCACGTCAGTGATTTAATTAGAAAATTATTGCTTCTTCTTCTTTTTTATTTTAATAATGGAAGAAAAAATGTGGGAATCTTTATTGCATGTAACAATTTATTCGTTTAATTGTCGTACTGCCGCAGCTCTCTTGAGAAGTATATCCGACTATATTACAGCAATGTCGTAATCAGTTTGCACTACCGATCATGACAAAATTCAGCAGTTTGCAGACAATCAAAAAAGGACAGAAAATTTATATAGGAAACCACTTAGACACAAGGAATTTTTTTTTTTAATTTAGTTTATAAGATAATGGATTTTATGGTTGTTAGTTTCCCACCGAAATTCCATCGTATATCATGATGGAAATGGCGCTGAAAGATCCTTCTCCAAACATTTTCTTGTCATTGGTTGAAACGCTGGTTAGAGTTTTTTAGATGCCACGGTTTTTTGTTAGGGAAGCTTTATTGGTAAAAGGTATAACGATAAATTATGATAAAATTTTTGTAAAAAACTTTATTCCTATTATAAAATAAATATGAAAAAATAACTGTAAGAGAAAGCATTTAGAGGAAGTAAGAAGATCTTATTTAAGTGTGTATTTTCAAATGAAGTGAAGAGGTCTATTTATAAATTAGTAACTCCTTATCTAGATTGAATTTATGAGATGAAGATAATACTTAGAGATTAAATGGATTAATTTTAATCCAATCTAATTTACATCAAATCTAGATATAGGTAATATAAATAGATATTCACAAAAATATTTAGAACACTTCTTCTTGAATATCCATTATATTAAGAATATACCTCTTTAAAACCTTATTAGAAAAAAACCTCATGGGAAGAAAAAAAATCAAAGTGAAAGAAAAATAATACATAATCTTTTCAAGAATATGCTTTTAAAATACCGTATCATTAAAAAACTTATAAAAAAACCCAATTAAAAAACCTTCATAAAGGAAAAGAGTACAATACGTATTTTACTCGTCATGATGACTATATTATAAAGATCGTTAAAATGATGCATTCCAATATTTTATACCAACTTTTCAAATGCTGTAGTAAAAAGGGTTTTAGTGAACAAATCTATTAGATTGTCACTTGACTGAATTTGTTAAACACTAATTTCACCATTTTCTTGAAGATCATGAATGAAGAAGAATTTTGACGAACTATGTGTTTTGTTCAATCGCCTTTAATATATCATTTCTTTAACTGTATTATGCAAATAGTATTATCTTCATATAATATTGTTGAAATTTTCTTCTTGGTTGACAAGTTACACGTTTCTTGAATATTTTGAGTTACAGATCTTAACCGGACACATTCACTACTTGTTCATGAGTTGTTAAAATTTCTATATGGTTAGAAGAAAAAGCAACTATAGTTTGCTTTATAGAATGCCATGAAATAGCCATATCTCTATATGTGAATAAGTACCTGTCTAGGATCGAGCTTTGTGTGGATCAGATAAATATTCTGCTTCTACATAGCCAATTAAATTTTATTTTGATGCATTTGAATAATATAAGTTTATATCCATTGCTTAATTCCACTCTAATGTCTTCAAGTTGGAGAAGAACTATATCTTGCTAATAAGTTACAAAAAATGATATATTAAATCATATATTACTAGCAAGATACATTAGTGTTTCAATTTCAATAAGATATGGTACTTTAGAACCAAAAAATTCTTTATTATTCTCACGAGGTCAAAAAATGTCTTTTTTTCATATCTCATGACCTCACAATCATTGGTGAACTCAATGGATATACTTTATCCATATAAAATTATTTCAGCATTTTTGCTATATAATTCAATTGACGAACAAAAATTCTATTTGTCAAGTATTCAACCTAAAGATCCAAACAAAACATTATTTTTCCAAGGTCTTTAACCTAAAATTCTTTCTTTAAGTAATCCACGATTTTTGATAATTCTTCAAGAGTTCCAATAATGTTCAAGTCATAAACATAAATAGCAATTATAATAAATTTATATGTAAACCCTCTTATAAAATACATGGGCATATAGGATTATTTCTATAATTTTCTTTCAACAAATATGTACTAAAGTGATTATACCACATGTGTCTAGATTGCTTGAATCCATATGCAGATTTATTTAATTTAATTGAGTAAATTTCTTGAGAATTCAAATTTTTATGCTTTAGGCAATTTAAATCCTTCTGAGTTTTTCATATAGATATCGATGTCAAATAAGCCAGATAAATAGGTTGTAGTTACATTCATTAGATGCATTTCGATCCTCTCATATATTGCCACACTATTTAATATAGAATTGTAATTGCATCTACCATAAAGGATATATAACTTCATATTTAGTATTAGATCTTTAAGTAAAACCTTGTGCAAATCTTATTTTTCTCATTTTGCATTTGCACAAATATCCATTTATATTCCATTGGTTTAACACTATTTGATGTACAGATTACAAGTCCAAAAACTTCATATTTTGCAATAAATTCAACTCTTCCTTAATTGTGTCTTTCCACATTGGCCAATTATTTCTATGTCTACATTCTTCAATAAATAAAAGTTCAAGATTCTCATTTTCTTTCATAATATTGAGCTCTATATTGTATATAAAATATTGTCGATATTTATTTACCGGTTCCATCTTTTTCCATTATGACATAATTTATTGAGATCTCTTTATTTTCACTGATTTCAAGTATCTAAATTTCTTATTCAATATTTATTAATTATGTTAAGGATCTCTTCTAAAGTTTCTATTTCATCTTTTTGACCATCGTAAATATTTACTCTTTTTTTTTACGAAGATTTTATCTTTAGAATCGATTGGTCTTAACGCTTTTGACGTGCCTTGTTCTACAAGGACATTAATGTTAATACGAGCATTTGTAGCTGGTATATGAGATTTAGTTATTCTTTTAGGTCAATAAATATGTCTGGCAACTGATTTACTATAGTTTGTAAAAAATTATCTTTTCAACTTCAAGTTCATATTGATTTGTGCAAGGATCAAACTAAGATGATGATAATTCATTCTAAGAAATTTTCTTTTGTAGCTACTTATTTTTCTCCCTCTAATTTTGAAAAAATTATTTCATCAATATGACAAAGACAATTGACAAACTTTGTCATGAATAAATCTCCTATTGATAATTTTTAATATTTAATTAGAAATAGAGATTCGTATCCAACGTATATTCCTAACCTTCTTTGAGGACCTATCTTTGTGCGTTGTGGTTGAGCAATTGGAACATATACTACATATTCAAAAATTCTTAAATGAGAAATATTTGGTTCTTGACCATAAACCAATTATATAGGGAGAATTTATAATAACTCATTTGGCCTGATACATACAAATATTGCTACATTTAAAATAGCATGCCTCTAAACAGACATTAAGAGTTTGAATTTCATAAGTAATGACCTTACAAACAGTTGAAAGCATTTAACAAATAATTTTGATAGATTATTTTGTATATAAACATAAACAATAGGCTATTCAATAGTTATTTTAACTAATATGCAATATTAAAGGCTTGAGATGTAAATTCACTAACATTGTTAAGATAAATAATCTTGATTATATAAGTAAGAAAATGTGCTTGCAAACTAATGGTTGTAAATGCCACATTACAAGCTGATAATAAGCACACATATAACCATCTAGTCAATGCATTGATTAAAATCGTAAAATATCTAAATTGTTCACATGGTGGATGTATGAATCCAATATAACTTTGAATATTATTCAAAAATATAGAGAATTCAATCGCAACTTTAGTTGGTGATAGCTTTATAATTTTTTTACCTTCAGAGCAAGTAGCATATTAAATTCACTAGATTGAAAAATTTTCTGATTTTTCAATGAATGATCATATAAACTTTCAAACATTTTTTACATCATTATTGATCCAGGATGGTCCAACCGATCATACCAAACATTAAAATCATTAGCAAACTTCTGGTTTACTATGAGTTTTAATTATTCTAATATTTGTATAGTTTAACTATAAGAATAAAGTGAGTAATTTTTTTTTCAACACACACTTTCTACTTGAGATAATAGGTGTAATATGGAGGTATTAAGTATTTCTTTCATTCGTTCTCTCAATATGATATTTATTTAAACGAATATCTTTAAAACTTAATAAACTTCTTTGAAACTTAATAGAAAATAATATACCCTCTATTACTTTATTCCTCAAGGTAATAAGATATTAACTCTTCTAGAGCCTTCAATTAATCTTGTACTATCAAACATTGAATTTACATTGATTTTTTTTTCATTGTTAAGTAAAATATTTCTTGTCTTTAAATATAGTGTGTGTCATAGCAATATTTGCTAGACATATATCTACATTATAGATCTTGGACCCAACAATATGAATATATATATTTTTTAATAAAATAAGATATATACAATAAGAAACTTATAAGTTAACATAAAAAAAATATTAAATATAGAATTAAAACACATAATAAGAACATATCATTTAAACATAATGAAAACATATTAAAGCATCTTCATAATATAGTTATACTAAAATATACCAATTACTATTAAGTTCATTTTCAGATATTTCTATTACCAATCGAATGATTAATTCTCTTTTTAGGACAAGAAAATCAATAATCGATATTTTCATTACCAATCATATAATTAATTCCTCTTTCAGTGTGGATAAATATCTTGATGTGCTATATCAACTTGGCTATGGTTAAATCATCACAAGATGTTTTAGTTTTCAGTGATGCTTGATAAAATTCAAAACGTACAATAGGTACGTAACTAATGGTTTTCATGCCACATTAATGACAATACGTTTTCTATATTTCTTTATGTTTTTTATTATTTATCCACTTCTTGTGGGTTACAAGTATTCATCTACTTCTTGATGGGTTATTCACTTCTAGTGGGTTAGTGAGTTAAGGTATCCATCCATTTTTAGTGCATTAAAAGTATTCATCTACTTGTGGTACGTTACAAGTATACATCCACTTTTGGTGAGTGATCCACATATGATGGGTTATCCACTTCTAGTGGATTATCCATTTTTTTGTAGGTTACGACTTTCATCCACTTTTGGTGGTAAATTATCCATCCACTTTTAGTGACAAAATTATCCTTAGATTTTGATGGTAAAATTATCCTTAGATTCTGATAGTTAAATTATCCATTTACTTCTGGTGGTAAAATTATTCTTAAATTCTGATGGTAAAATTATTCTTAGATTCTGATGGTAAAATTATCCATCCACTTCTAGTGGTAAAATTATAATTAAAAAAGTTATAGTGCAAGTTATTATGGCCATCATAATTATTAAATGATGTTACATTCGCTTCAAGGAATGAATGGATTCATGATTATGACCATAATTATTAAATAATGTCACATTCACTTCAGAGAATGGGCGAAATTATAATTATTTTATTAGTAGCTCATTTGTCGTATTTACTTTAGGGAATAAACATTCATAATCTTTCATTAATAGCTATAAAATGACAAATTCACTTTCCAATCAAGAGATAAAATATAATATATACAACATGATTGTAAAATTCATATTAAGGTTGATTTTTAAAAAATGAAAATAGTAAAGAGATATCAAGCCACTTACCTGATTTTCTAAAATCAGAAATTAAAACTCAATCTTTGAAATCTTTTTGAAACTTGAAAATGATAAAAACATAATAATTCTAAAACTTGAGAGATCAGAGAATTGTACTGATAACATATTATAAAATAAATCTGAAAAGAACAACTATAAGATAAATATAAGAGAACGTATTTAGAGGGAGTAAGAAGATTTTATTCAAATGTGTATTTTCAAATGAAGTGAAGGGGTTTATTTATAAGTTCGTAACCCCTTATCTAGATTGAATTTACAAGATGAAGATAACACTTAGGGATTATATGGATTAAATTCTAATCCAACATAATTTACATCAAATCTAGATATAGATAATATAAATAGATATTCACAAAATATTTAGAACAATTCCTTTATTTGTCTTAATTCAGCCCTTAACTTATAATTTGATGTCAAATGAACTTAATTTCTATGAAAATTAAATACTGGTGTGATTAATGGTCCCAATTATCTCATATATGTTGAAATAAGTATTTTTGTTGGTTGTAACAGTGTTTTACATTTAGATTGAGTTCATTTGATATTAAATAAAAAACAATTAAACTCAATTAATACAAATAAAAATTTAAATGAGAATTTTACCATTGTTTGAAGCTTATTTTATCATTCTAGTAACCAAACAATACTAGCTAATATTTTGCATTAATTATATTATACCCTTATCATAAATGAAGCTCATAATAAGAAAAAACTTTAAGGGCGTGCTTGGTTGGAGGGAATGAAATAGCCATTCTTCCCCTATTTTCATTCTTAAGATAAAATTGTATTTGGTTCAATAGAATGACTATTCTCAAAATAGCCATCTTAAGAGAGGCCTGAATAGCCATTACCAAGACCCCTTTGGTAATGGCTAGTCTGAATGGTTGAAAATAAGAAAAGAAATTGATTAAACAAATATATTCTTTTACAATTTAAACAACTACCTTATAAAATAATACTAAACCTATGTTTGTTCTCTCTCTAGAAGACACAAAATTTTTTACTTCATTTCCAAAAAAAAAGGAAAATAAAAATATTTAAATATTATTTAATATATTAATAATATTTAACTTTAATAAATATTATAAAGAATATTATTTAATATTATTATTTGAATACAATAAATATAATAAAGAATATTATTTAGTATGATTTAAATTTAATGAAGAATATATTTTGTCTTGTAATATTAAATATTATTTAATTATAATAAAAGGTTTAATTATCTTCTAATACAAAATATTATTAAATTATAGTAAAAATATATTTGTATTTTTGTGAAATATTATTTAATTATAGCAAAAAGTATTTTGATTTTATTACTTAGAATATTTTTATCTTTTAACAAAAAAATTTCTTTAATTTTAATAAAGAGTATTTTTCTCTCATCATAGTATTTTTGTGTTTTAATTAAAAAACCTTTAAATTTTAATAAAGGGTATTTTCTTTATTATCTATTATTCCTTAACTATTTTTAAAATTATTCCTGCTAACCAAACAATGGGATATGTAATAATAGATATTCTATCTTATTTCATTCTCATAAATTAATCTATATAATCATTATTCTTTTCCTATTTTATTATCTTGGAATGACTATTTTATTCTCATTCTATTTTTTCCGGTAAACCAAGCATGCTGTAAGGGCATCAACAAGTATAATTGTTTATACAAATTTATCATATGATATTCAATTGTGAATTACCAAAGGGAGGAACTCTGTTTGAACTGCCAAGACATAGTTTTGACCCTTGCTTCCGTATCTAAGGCATGCAGCAAATAGTACTAGTATACGTTTATATAATATTGTTATGTACACAGTAATGAGATTCAGGAGTATTATCAGCTGATGAAGAAATTGAATTAATCTATCATTACTGTTGAGTCAGACAATTAATTGCTAATATATGATATGTACTAAACCAAGGTTCCGACAAATGGAAAGCGAGTGTTGGATAAATATCCTATATAATAATGCAGGATTTAGGTTTTGCTTAAGACACCAACACAAACGAACAAAAAGCCATTGTCGCAGTCAGCACTTTCATTAAAACGGGAAACCAAGCCATCCAGTAGTCCCAGTGTTCGTTTCCACCATGGAATCTAATAGCTTTTCCCTTAACCTTGATGCTCTCTCTCTATTATCTTTGGCGATTGGCTACCATTTCGTTTACGCCATTGATCAATTAGCAGTTGTGGGTCCCATTTGCTGCTGATTATCCTAAACCTGTGTACCACATAATTATAACAAAAAATAAATAATGAAAACAACAATTAAAACATAACCTACTTAATCAACGATTTAATTGTTTTTCTTTATGGCAACGATACGGTACCAATCACTGGTTTTTGTTATATTAATCAGTTAATCCATCAATTTTAATGTCTCGATACAAAATCAGAGGTCAAGAATTCCATACGAATGTTATGTTACGTGATGTTCACCTCATTGAAGCGAAGAAATAATGCCAGTTAATTAATTTCTATTAACAACGATGTACTAAGCAAATCAGTTCTTTGAAATTAACTCTTCTTATTTGGTAGAGACCAATTACAAGCTTAAAAGTAAGGTTTGGCATGCTAGTACGTACGATGAAGAATAATCAAGTTGTAAAGAAATTTAAAAACAAACACTGAACATATAAGAGGAAAGTATGCATGTAAACCAGTCTGAAGAGTATTCTTGGTCTATGTGTTAAGATTCTTTTCTTCCAGCCAGAATGATCCTCCACACAAGCAAACGAGATGATTGAAATGTTTACTTTTGTCAACAACAAAGAGTTTAAGGCCTATTGGTTTAGTTGACATACATTGTTGATTTTGGTTATTAATTTATTATTTTTTAGGATTTAATTTATTGTAAATAAAATTCTATACACATTGACGGAGTTAGGATTTCACGTTTAAAGATGAAAGTAATATCTATAAACTAGTCATAATAGAAGTTTAATGTTTGATAAAAATATAAAGTAACTTGGATAAAAAAAAGTTATGTAACAATTATACAAATAACTCCAACTATGTTTTAAGTACAAAATAAAAACATTTTTTAACAACTATTGCATTCTAAGATTCGACATTTTTTATTTAACTCAATGATCTTTCATAGAGTTGAAAGCACCTACCACTAAATCAATATCAAAACCTCGAATGATATTTTTTTCAATAAGAAATTATGGATGAATTTTTAAAAATATCATCTGACATTCTATTAAGAGTCTAATTCTTAACAAGTTTCATAGTAAAACATGCACGTTCTGATGTTGTAGTCGAGTTAAGACAAATCGGATCAATTTGTTAACAATGAAGTAAATTTTTTATATTCTTGTTTTTTTTAACATTTGACATAGCTCAAAAAGTGTAAATACATTTTTTAAAGCCTGATTATGAATAACGTCAAGTTTGAATATATCTAATTGATAGTTTAGATGTATTTTATCATACTCAGTAAAGTCATCAAGGTAATATATTTGCAAGGTTGTAAATACTTTCAATATCAAATTATTCGAAATCATTCTAAGAGTTTATATATATGCCAAGAGTGAGCAACTCCACCATATTCTCATTAAATCCATAATCCAATTCTTGCAAAAGTAAGTCAATAAGAACCAGAAACAAATCAACTCGACAATGGCGCTATAACATGATTCTTTTGAAGATGACCTACCTAATTTATATCTCAATTTCATATTTCTAACAAAACTTCTTCATTGACACAAATAAAGATTTCCATTGATCTTTTCTCAATTGTTGAAAACACTTTTTAGTAAATGATATTAAATGAATTGTATTTAGAATGTCTTGATACTTAAGTTCTAAAGCTTTTGAGAGATTATTTGTTATATGCAAGATAAACACAAATTCAAATAAGATATTAATATATTATATAAATTATAAAATACGGAGCAAAATTTTAAAATTATTGTAGGGGTAAAATTATAAGATTTTAAAATAACAAGAGTATGTTATAAAATTATTATATAAACAAAATTATAAAATTTCAAAAAATAAAGGATTGTTATAAAAATTTTAAAATTGTTAAGGGCCGTACTAATCCCCTACCCTCTCTTGCTATACATAAAACAATAAGAATAAGCAAAAAGAATGGAACATTTATATATCGTAAACAACAACGAAAATTATTCAAAATAAATGAAAAGATTCATAAAGTAGTTTCACTTTAAAATATTTTGAAAAGTTTGATTTGATGATTCAGATATAGATAGTTAAAATATCTTCCTCTTTCGTGAAATATAAGTGTTTCTCTTTTATACATTTTTACTCTTAAAACATATACACTTTCACTCTTAACTCTCTCCCTCTAAATATTATCTCTCAAATATTTTTATATTTAATCATTTTTTATCACATTCTCAACTATTTTCTACCTTTCACCATAACACTGTACTCCATAAATTGTTTTAATCTTCCCATCTATCATCTCCGATATATCTTTTTATTTACTTATAACACTGCCATTTCTTATCATAAGAATCCTCTCAATAGATGAAAAACATACAAGATAAACAAAATAGAATATGAAGAACAAGGGAAAAAAAATCAATTTTGCATGTAAGTTGATCAGTCAAGCTTTCCTAGCAATTCTGATCTTTTTCGTAGCACGCTTCATGGAGCATGGCAGGCTAATCATTGCCTGTATTTTCCGAATCTAAATCCCTGCTTCTTCTTTGTCTCTTGCGGGACAATAATGATTCATTACAAATTTTGTGCCTGAGTAAATTCAGCATTATTATTTAAATAGCACTAATTTCCATATCGAACTGATCCTATTGTATCTAGTTAAAAAATGTGGGAAATAATTGTTGTTTTCCTGTTTGGCAGTGATGGGTTTGGTAAAATTTAGAAGGTAGCAATAGCATTTCTTGGAAACGACAAGCCGCTGAATGATTGTCTTAAATCAGGCATTAGAAGCGCCTTGTTTTAACTCTAATACATTAATTTATTGAGAGTTACTTTAAAGCTTAAACTACATTGCTTCAAATTAGCTGAGCTCTTGACGTGATGCTTAGGTTTGAATCCGCTTTGCTTTCAGTTTGCTTGTTTAAATGCGGATTATGTATGGTACTGAGAAAGAAGCTCGTAGGAAGGCGGAGCCCAAGTCTCTTAAACCTCGACCAGTTGGCCTTTGGCTTTGCCCAAAGGGAGGAATCCAATCAACAAAGCCCAAAATCTAAGGATGAAGGCGACCATTGTTCTATGGACTATGGATTTAGAGGTTTTAGTTTGGGCCACGCCTTTTGGGCAACTGGTTTAGTCGAAGGCCTAAAAACCCCTCCGCTTTGTTCACGAACATATACGTCCACATCATAAGGTGACGCATAACTAACCCATTTTCGATAATTAACAAAAAAAGAAAGTAGCTAAAAGATGGTGTCCCTGCGGTTCCCGTTCTTGTTTTCTCAGCCGACTAGCCTACCCGGCACCCCTCAGAACCATCACCGGAATACCTCCTCGCGTCATTTCTCCGCCACATTGGCCGCAGCAACAGGCGTAGGAGCTGCGGCTGCGGCGGGCGTGGCAGTCGTCTCGCAGAATCCGAATCACCCGTTTCTCCAAAACGCAGTGAATTTTCTCTTTCGGGATCACTCTTCTCCTCCTTGGGGCTCGCTCTCTCTTGCTGATGGCTCAGCTCCAGTCGTCGAATCAAAGACTGGAGTTTCGTTCCCTTCGGTTCTGGGAAATTCCCTTGAACTTCTTGGAATTGGTTTGAGGAAAAAGAGCATCCTGGGTTTGAAGAACATCGATGTCTATGCATTTGGTAACTTTATTTCTTTTCTTCTTCTTTGAAATTTTCTTCTTCTTGTTCTGTTTCTATGTGATTCTTCATTTCTGTTAATGTACAATGGACCCACTTAGACATCTTGTACTAGGAACATGTTTTGTTCCTGTCTTTGGAAACTTTGTTTATGTTTCTATTATCTGGAATTCTGCATGACGTGCAAGGTTTCAGTTTTCGTTTTGCTTTTGAATTCGAGGCTTTCATGCCAGAATTTCTAGAATTTAAAGGATACTTTTGGTAATAATATTGCATAAGTGAATGACGTCAATTGGCAAAAGTATTGAATTATGGGCTACAATGTGGATATAGATTGAGCTATGATCATCGATGTAAAATGTAAATTGAGCTATTGAATCAATTATTTTAAGGGGCAAAAATGTCGTTTGCAATTTCTTTATGCTAATAACTTGGTTCTCTTGCAGGTGTGTATGCTAATGGGGATGATTTAAAGACGTTGTTGAGTGAGAAATATGGAAATTTATCTGCTACTGAACTTAAAGACAATAAGGATTTTAATAATGATCTTATGGAAGCTGATATATGCATGACTGTTAGACTTCAAATTGTCTACAGTAAATTGAGCATCCGTTCTGTGCGTAGTGCATTTGAAGAGTCAGTTGGAAGCAGACTCCAAAAGTTCGGGGGATCAGATAATAAAGAATTGCTTCAAAGGTGAACTATAGTTTTAATTGTTAACTTCTACCCATAGTTTTAATTGTCAACTTCTACCTTGTAGTTCATAAATTTCAATTGATAAGCAGAAATTCACGTGTTTAAATTAGCAGCTTCATACCTCTTGAGGTTACAAATTAGTCATCATTTTCTGATGTTTTTGGTGTTGCTTTTGGCTCTTCTGGAGATTGCTGTTAAGAATATGATTTGCAATATGCTAAGTTGTTAAATTCGCTGAAGTTGACTACCCTGAGCCTCTGACTTGCTTCTAATTTTTGCCAGCATTGCACTGGCATCTCTTTTCTTCAATTTTTCCTCTTCTATCTGTTTCTAAACTTCTATGGCCCCAAACTTTCCTGCTTCTATTTTCTGTTTAACATTTTCTTAATGTTAGTTTATGTCATGTTGAACTTGGTTGCAGGTTCACTTCTCAATTCAAAGATGAATATAAAATACCAAGGGGATCTGTGATAGATCTCATAAGGGAACGAGGCCATATACTTAAGACAACAAGTAAGATATATATCGTCTATTTACCAATAAATTAGAAGTAAGAAGCCTTTTCTAAGATTTTCTGTTCATTTTCTTTCATTCTGTGTGGATTTTCCATCTATTAGTGCAACAAGTGTCCTTTATTCCTTCTATTTTCTCTTACATAACTGTATCTTGATCTACATAATGCTAGACATATATTTCAAATGGGGAGCATGTGGTATAATATGAGACCTTTGATTAATACTTAACTGTTTAAAAGGCTGTTTTTGCTTCTGCATATAAATTTCTTGTTCTCCAAGGTTAGTTTTACTGCATGAATAAAAACCATTATTTTATGCTTGTCTCATTTCTATATGATTTTACACTGCATTAAATGTAAGTCTCTAATTCTTTTCTTTTCTAAATTTTGTAGTTGATGGTAAAGAGGTAGGAAGTATACAGAGCAAACTCCTTTGTAGATCAATTTTGGACTTGTACATTGGTGAGGATCCATTTGATAGACGAGCCAAAGAAGATGTTGAGGTCAATGCAGCATCTTTCGTACAGAAGTAGATGAGGAATCATCAAAAGGCACTCAGAACCTTTCTTTTTCCCCCCTTTCATTTTCTTCCACCATATTGTATTTCATGGAACTGGTTTCTTTATGCCTTTTATCTGCATGAAATGATTCTTCTAAGTTTGTTGTTAGAGACTGAAACGTCTGGCAGTATCTTATCCCTCAGGCCCAAACCACCCTCAGAAAAGTTATAGCACTTACTTGCGTTGACATGATTATGATAGAGGAGTGCACAAGAAGCAGAATTTTGGGAGCTTTGACACCACGGACCATGAGCTGATACTCAGACACAGGATGATGAGGAATGAACTTCACATTCAAAGGCTTCCTTCAAGCGGACTGATTTTGTCAGTGTTTCTTTTGTTGTTGTTTTGGTGTGTTTAGGGGCCTAGCGCCATTTCCTTTGTGAAACAAAATTCCGCTAACAGGTGACATAGAATGTCTAAAAAGTCTATGGAAATGCTATGATCATCAATTTTTTGTCTACAGGAATGAATACTTTTTTTCTTTTGTGAAATTATAGTGTACAAGCATGTCTGATGTAGATAGCGATAAATGAAATTGAACAGTTTTTAACTTTTTAACTTAACGACGCCCAGAAAGGGCAAACACTGTGCTAGATAGAGAGAGATTAAGATTGGATTAGATACCCTCCATGCCTCCACTGAAAAGAAGAAAGGGTGGAAACCTCATTCCCCGGCCACCACCTTTGCCTATCCTTTAGCAAAGAATAAGATAATGTAAGGAGTGAAACGTGGTATTTTGGCAGGCGCAACAGTGAAATAATATACATATGATTTGAATTTAGACAGATTTAAGTTAGCTGGCGTCAAACCATGACTTTGTTGGGTCAAAGGCTAAGATGAGTTTGAATCCAACAGATTTGCTAGTGCACCGCACACAACGCAAAAGGTGGGAGGGAAGGTAAAGGAGGAACAAAAGAACACCAAAAAAGCCAAATGGCCAATAAGATGGAGTTGCTTCCAGGTCCACCGTTTTCACCTATTCTTTTTCTTAAGATTTTTCATGCCTCTCTTTTCAAACTTGAAATATCTCTCTCCCTCTGTCTCTCTCTCTCTTATGGACCCCCACCACCGCAATCAATAACAAGATGGAAGGCAATAAGAAAAGGGCAGATACCCAAATGGGTGAGGAATAATCTCAAATAAAATAATGAAACTAGGAACATTGTATTCTTTGCAAATGACTATCCTATTTACACGTTAGCATCAGCTTTAGAACAATCAAACACCTAGTAGCCTTAAATACGGCAACAAACAATAGTCCCCAGAATATGGTTATGGTAGGTCCCGAATTTGGTCCGACTTCAAAACTGTAAGACCTGACACAGCCCAACCTCCTTTTAAACATTATCCTGCACCCTTGACCCCAATCCCCTGCCAACTCACACAAAACAGATGCCCAAGTCATTGTGACTGGGATGCTTGCTACCCGCAACCGCTTGGCATCACGTCCACTTTGATCATAGTACCGGTACGGAGCTGGCTAGTCGGAAGAAGTCTCGGGATTGCACTTAAAACTTATCTTCCGGCCTAACTGCGTTTCACATTCAATTCTCAAGCTCCTTTTCTTTACACCTCCGGTGCATCTGCCAGACATAATCAAAATCCTTAGTTCCCCAAGGCTCAAGAACCCACGTGCCTTTCACTTAACGTGAAAACTGGGTTCCCGCAAAATCTTTCTAACGTGTCCTGCGCCTTTCCCATTTCAATACTCGAGAACAAGGCCTGAGAAGAAGGCAGGCTGCTGTTGCAATATTCTAATTGCAGCTACGTTTCAATACTTGAGTTCGGAAAGGTGGCTGGGGCATGTGCTCAAAATTGAAGGCACGTTCCTTCCACACACCGGAGAGGATTTCTGGCCGTTACCAGGAGAAGAATTCTCGCTCTGTTGTGATTGTATTGTGGGAACTGATGAACCAACTTTGCTGCCTGTTGAACTTGTTCTCAAGTTGCCACTACTAGGTGGAGACCCAACTATCATAGGCGATGCTGACTGGCTACTGATAGGTATTTCTTGTACTTGTGGCGATAAGCTGGACTTGGTATTTACCCCAAACGATATCTGGGTTTGGCCTTGTGGAAGCCTCGATGGTTGCTGGGGAAGATTTTTAACGGCTGAGGCGTTGGTAGCTGCAACTGATGTACAAGCCACCTGGGCAGCCGAGGTCCTTGCTGAGTTTTTCCACTGGGTTGATTGTGCAGAACTGTTACTTTGGGGCGCAGTTTGTGGAAATATAGCAGCATTGCTAGAAAATTTAGCAGCAACGAAAGCTGCAGGCATGGTGTTGGCTGTCTGACTTTTGCTTCGAGAAGCTGCAACAGGTTGCTGCTGATGTTGCTGCACCATGTGCTGCTTCTGAAGTAGAAGCAGCTGTTGTTGGGAATTTGATGAATTAGCAGCAATGGGAGGATTTGTGGTTACTGTAGTGGAGGTGATGGAGCGAGGAGGCCAATTTGCAGCGACAGGAGATGACGCAAAGTTCAAAGATCTAGCTGGATTGTCAAAAACATATGTCTGCCCGTTTGTTGTATGTGACTTCCCCAAACTTACCTTTTTTCCATCATCCAGATTGGTTGAACCACCTCCATTCTTCCCGTCAGATATTTGGTGATTCTTCTGCTGTGCAGCTTGCGGCACAGGTGCAACCTGGTACCCTTGCCGAGCCATCTCAGGTAGGCTATGAAAAATTGTGGGGTTTTGTGCCATAGATGAGAAGTTAAGGTTTGAAGGTATGTTGTTTCCAGTGAAAGAAGCAAATGACACGGCAAATGCTTGTGGAGGGACGAGATCAACTCCACCCTTCAAATTCTTCTGTTGTGAAAGCTGCTTCTCACTGTGATTTCCATTTACACTGCCACCACCCACCGTTGCAGAAGGTACCAAGGCATAGTTGAGTGGCTGATTAGGAAGTGGTGGCTTTTGGCCATAAACACTTTTCTGGGTGTCTGAGGTTGTATTCTCCCCATTCATCTCAGGATCCAATTTGCGAGATTGATTGGATGTGAGCATGTGATACTTCTGCAACTGCTGCGACTGCATGCTTGTTGAGCTCAAAAAATTATTGCCACTAATTTGTCCACCCCGTGGCTGGTTACTTTCTGGTTGCTTGTGGGATGTTGATGAGCCACTTGATGTGACTGCATTCTGATAAGGCGGCTGAACCACAGGCTGAGAGTGAGCTTGCTGCTGTTGAAGTTGAGGATGGAACATCTGAGAAGAATAGAAAGACCCATTAAAGAAAGGCAACGCTTGAGTTGGGGTTCCTCCTCTAATTGCTGACGGGTTTCCAACAGGAGCAGAGACAGCCAAAGGGTAACCATTGTTCTGTAATATTGTCAAATATGGAGCTTCATTAGCACCCAAATTTGGGTAATTAAAGCTCACAGCTGCTGCTACTCCTGGTAATGCTGCAGAGCCAGTGGAAATTCCGGGTGTTGAATTATTACTCAATGATGCTTTGTTAGTGGAAGTAGCACATTTAGAAGGCCCAGATTGATTTGCCGCACTTTGATGTTGGCTTAAAGGAAAGAGGAAAGCAGGGCCATGCTGTAATAACACAAAAAACCAAGACTTAGAAAAATGAATATTCAACAAATTAACAGAAAATGATCCAACTACTAATGAAGCCCGAAAAGCAAAAGGATTTGCTAAAAATTTCTAAATTTACTTGAAAAGCATTAACAAACTATTGGCCAAATAAAATTTATAAAAAAAAAAAGAACAGTACCATACCATCAAGTTACCAGCAGCTGCTGGTTGGGAAGCCAGTTGAAGCACGACCTGCTTTCTCTGTGCGGTGTCCAATAAATTGGTGCAGTCAGAGCTTTTATCTTTCCTGGTAAGACCAGGAAAGCTCGCCATAACCTTACCTTTCTCTTCTGTAGAGTTTAGATTCACAACTGGGAAACTTCCTTGCAAAGGATTTCCAAAAATCAAATTTTCTGCAGATGGCACCACATTGAGATTGTTGGGCTTGGCCCCACATGGAGAAGCAGAACCAGGAGCTGATGGCCAAAACTGGTTCATTTTTGCGAACTGCTGGTGTAAGTGTATGTTACGAGCAATGTAATGATGCATGGCACATCTTTTAGGCCAAGGTTGAGAAAGAAGGAAATGAGAAGGCTGCATATTTCCAATAGAAACTCATGGTTAATTCAAAGACACAGAAAATATGGCACAATCAACAAGAGCCATCAATATTAACAGAGAGTAATAAACTGAAACCTTTGCCATCATAAGGAAATCAGTACTCATACCTGCAATGCCGTAGATGATCTAGTACTCCCATCCGTAGGCGGCATTGTCTGGAAGGGAGGCATATACCTGGCACAAAAAAAAAAGGGTTTCTACTTCTTAGATACAAAATAATATTAACCGCAAGGATATATAACAAAAACAAAATGCACAACCAGAATGAAGCTATTTGATAGCTTACCCCAGAGGTGGCAAACCATTTGGCCAGCCAGTAAGGGTGATTGGCACAGGCACTGAACTAGATTGAGCTGAGTAAAAGAAGAACAATCCGTAAACTCATCATATCACAAATCAAGCAAAAAAAGATTTTAATATAAATATCATTGAGCATCAGTGAGTCAAAGCTGAAACTTATTAAAATTACCGGTTTTCTCCACTTTAGGAATGCCAGGTTTAGATAGCTGTTGTTTTTTACCATGCTCAAATTTACAACAATCACTACCATTATCTTGATGAGGCTTCTCCAAATCAAGTTTCAATGAATCTCGTTTCTCCCCGATGGTATCCATCTTCTTGTCTTTACTATCTTCTGCCCTCATTTCTTTCTTCACAACCTTAGCTTCATCCTTGACCACAGTCTCTATCTTCTACGTCGAAATGAGAAATCAAAAATTTCAGTCCAGGAACAAAAAAGAAAGGAGAAATTAGTAGAGCTAAAAGGCACTTACCAACTCCATATCCAGAACCTTGTACTTAGGATCCAATGCGATATCCACAGGGCCATCCCTTTCCGGAGATGACGCCATCGGAGGGGGAGCCTGTTGGAAAGGGGGGCATTACTCATTACTCTTTTTCTTGAGTAATTCGGACAGCAAAATACCAACGGAAGAAATCTAATCTGAATTTTCGACAGAAGGAGATCCTCACCATCAAATCGATCTTGAACTTCTCTTCACGTTGGTTCTCCACTTTTGAAACGGTCGATATTCTGTGATATCCCACACTAAAACAAAAAAAAAATCAGATACATTGAAAGCATTAATCAAAGGAGAAAAAAAGAGAAAGAAAGCAAGATTCTTTGATGCTCACGCTTTAGTCACTGTCGAATCCTGAAAATCAACATCCAATTTAGCAGATTCCTTTTCAGTCGAAACAGACTTTTCCCTGGTCACAGCTCCATCTATGGAATTTGGTTCTTCTTCATCCGATGGTTTCGAATCTCCCTGCTTAATCATCACCACGTTCTCCCCTGACTCCATTAACACTGATGCAGTTTTACCCGTATCAAAACTAGACTCAGAAATTACCGCATTAAGTACTGATATTTGAACCCGTTTCGGCGAAAAATTTTCTATTTTTGCCCGTTGCTCATTCTCAACTTTCATCGGAGTAGGAGAATTCTCAGATTCCACTTTCTTCTTCTTTGACGCTGCAAATGCCAACATTAAAAAAAAACAAACAAACAAACAATTTAACCCAAAAAAAAAAAAAGCAAACCTTTCTAGCAGAAAAATTGAATGCTTAAAATACCCACCAACGCCAACCAATGGATCAGCCAAAACCGTTGTCTGGGATTGACTCTGTGCAGAGCTCGCAATCTGAGATAAACCTGAGGGCTTGGTTTCGGTAGAGAAACCATTTGCATCTTCAGATTCAAGCTTTGGAAAAGGATTTCCAGCGCTATCTTCCTTCTTGGAGCTTTGTGATTGCTTCATCAAACCATATAAAACCTCTGCGATTTCGATCTCGATATCCTCCTGGGCTGAGCTTGAAGACTTGGTCGCCTTTGGAAACCGAGTCTTAGGTCCATTAGGCTTCTGCAACATCCAAAAAAAAAAACCCAGCAACTCCTCAATCCTCTCAATTTCGTCAAACATTAAAACACAAAAAAAATCTAAAAAGCCTCAATAGCTGACCATCTTCTTCCTAAATGAACCATTTGAAGAAGACGGTGAAACTCGGTCTGACTCAACGCTCCGACGGGCCGGTGAAATCGAAGATCGCCCGTGATTTTGTTCCTCCACAAACACACCATTTCCAGCCACCCAATTCTCAAGTGACCTCTTCACTGAAGCTGAAAAAAAAAACAAAAATCAATAAATCTCCCAAAAATTATCTCCATCTTTTATATATGAATAGAAAATTATAAACAACAATTTTGATACCTGAGCGAGCTTTTCTCGGGACTGGAAAACTAATCATTTCATCTGTGGACTTCAAAGGGGGTACTTGTCTGGAGACTCTAGCTGACGGTGAGATTTTACGGTTACTGAGCTGCTCGGTTTCGTAGTCTTCTTCTTCACCTGAACTGTCCTCCGTGCTTTCTTCTCCTTCTTCTCTGTTATTGCTCCCTTGTAAAACCACCTTATCTGCTCTCCTACGCTTGCTCCGATTCAACAAATCTCGGTCCCTTTCCCTCTTGCTCGCTCTCTCTCTTAGCCTCACCGTTTCTTGCACCTCCATCTCTCCAGCTTCTGCAAACCAGAACACAAAAGGAAAAATGATTGGGAAAATAATTTAATAAAACACCTTATATAAAGGTAAATATGGAGAAGTATCAAACCAGGTGAATCTCGGAGATTATTGCTTCTTTGACGACGTCTAGGCAATCCATTTGACGAAGCCAGGTTCGATCTTCTTGCGTCTCTGTTTCTCTCCATAATATACTTTTCGATTAAATCTCAAAAATATACAATATTCCGGCGAGAATAGGCTGCTGGCTGGCAATTCACCATAGTTCGCGGCGAAACAATGTTGAAATTTCAGATTTGAACTTCTTTACGGTGAAAGAACCGACACAGAGAAAAAAAGTAGAAGAAGAAACTAGCTTGAAACGAAGTAGAAATTTATTATGATTATTATTATTTTGCTGCTGAGGAAGTTCACCGTTTTTCCTCTTTCTCTTTTCTCTTCTCCCCGTTTGCCTCTCTGCTCTTTTACCTGGCTTTTTGTTTTGTGATACTTTTGTGCTCAAAATCTCTATCTCTTCGGCCCTTTCTTTTTATTTCTTTTGTTGTTCATTCACTCACGGGGAACCTACTCCAGAGCTAGCTTGACGGCTCAGATTTCTCCTTCAAGCATCTGGGTTGATCTCGACCGTTGCGCTGTTGATGAATCGACGGTCATGATTTCCAGATGCCAACATGGCAGAAACGTCGCTTTCTGATGGAATATAGCAAATGCCCACTAACTCGCCACGTGTCAGGCGCTATACATATCTTCTTTTATCTTCGGGGCGCACCTTTCTACAATCTCTATCAATCCTATCCCACACGTTGTCGGGCGCGTGAGAGAAACTATGTGAACATCATCCACCAAAAGGGGTGGATCCAGCTCCAGAAAGCACACTTGTCGACTATTTATTCGTCCACTCCTCCAAAAGCAAATTTCTACCTTTCCCCTTCCCGTACAGTCCACAGGGAAGCCGGCGTGGCCGGTTGCCCGTAAGAGATTAAAAGTTGAACGTACAGTTCACAAAAGGCGCAGATCAGTCACGTGGTACTTGGCGGGGTCCGAATTGACCGCTCCAGCCGGTCAAATTCTTTCACTTGGGACCCGCAGAGACACTAAACGATCGAGATTTGTTCTTCGCTGCCGGTAGGAGAAGAAAATCCGTTGGATTGGACTCCGACGTGGCTTTAACTTGGGTTTGACAAACCATCATCATAAAAAAGAGAATCTGACCTGGTATCCGTCATTCAACCGTCTCCGAAAAATCGGACGGTCCATGATGCTTTGGCAGCAGAGCGTACAGAACTCGTGTCGCGATCATTGAAGTTGCGAGAATGGCGGGGCCCTCGTGGGTTTTGCTGACCTGGCATATCTGATGACGTCACAATTAGTGGCGGGAAAACAAGAAATTATAGCCTACGCTCGACTCTCAGAATAGTAGGGGCAGAGGACAATTTTCTTTGTTTCAAAAGACAGGTATATTAACTGGGTACTCGCGTTGTGATAGGCAGAATTGGTTGGCAAGCAAGAAGTGTGCTTCTAACATGGCGAGTATAAAAGGGTTGAGTGTACGTAAGCGAGTGGGAGAGAGGGACTGAAAAATTACACGTGGAAGAAATAGGCCACGATCCAAGGCAGCAATCACGACAGTGGGGGTTGTTGTTCTTTAGTTCTAACTGCTCGTGGCCTCGGATCTCGTTATTGCCACACCCGCTCCACTTATTAAAAATTACCATTTAAGTAATTTTATTTTTCAGAATATACTGGCATTTTTCTTGTTAAATGAGTGGAAATTAACACAGTTCGGCACAAAATTATTTTAAGAATGTTCAACATAGTCAATTGTGGTAGCTGTTTAAATTATTCTATACAACACTTATCAACTAATGGAATATTAACAAATAAAATACAAAATTATAAATTACTAAATTATAACTAAACCCTACCTGTTAATCTTTCAATTTTGATAAAGATAATATTCAAACAATCACCCTTTTCCTTATATAGCTAAGGCATGCAATGAATGGCAGACATGCCTTGGAGTTGAGGAATATTAAGGATGTAAAACATTTTAGCTCCATACTCCATGGTTTGCAAATATACCTTTGATTCGGACCTGATTGCTTTCAAAATAATCAACCCTCTCCATAATATTCCCTCATCTTTTAGGCCACTAAAAAGGGGTGGTGGGGATAATATTTTATGCCAATAAACATACGATAACAAAGCAAACCCCTTAGTTTACTATAAAGAAATCCAAAGAACACCAGAATCCTTTATTCTATGATGATGGCTTCGCACGGTACCTTATTTAAAGTTTAAAAACTAGTCCCCCTTTTTTTTCTATTATTATTATTATTATTAAAGAAAAAAAAAAGTAGTAAAAGCATGCTTCTTTGGCTTTTCAATACTTTGTGTTTGTAAATTTTATATAGATTATAAAATTAAACCCTATGGGAAAGGATTCCATCTTCTTTCCACTTTGCCCATATTCAAAATTAATTAATATAAAATATTTGACAAGCAAACACCTTAAAAAATTCCCCATTAAAATAAAACAAAAGGTTATGCACAACCTCATCATCAACTTTGATGATTGGTTTTGGGGTTAACCACAAGTCCTCCACGTGATTACACGCGCACTTCAGCTTTCATTACAATAAATTATACCCAAATTTGATCCTTAATCCAGTGAAAACTCTTTATTGTAATTTGACTTAAGCTTGCCTTTTGTTATATTTTATGGACATGCACAACGAATAAAACAATATAATATATTGGTTCATTGAGACGAGTTCTTTGATCCGACTAAACAAACAATTCCAGTGACATATATTATAATGAAATGAAATGTAATGAAGATTATCAAATTAATTATAAGAAAAATGATCTTGGATCCAAGTGGGGATCAACAGACAAAAGTAGAAAAACATATTTTTGTCTTGACGGATTTGTCAATGTGGTAAGCATTTTTTTGGTTTTATTTGTTTTTGTTTTTGTTTTTGTTTTGTTGTTCCGCGATGGAGCGGCATTCGAGAGAGGTTTCGGGAAGGTACGAAGCTAGTCTTCTTGCTATTTGTAAACATTAATTAACATGGTCAAGCTTCATTAAATTATTCAAAGTCTTTGCTTTAATTATTATATATATTTTTTTGAAGTTTTAGTTGGATTAGAGTTGGAGGAGACTCCATGAATTGTTTTGGACTTTTAATTATACATTATACATTATATATATATATAGTATAAGAATTTATAAAAGCATTTTTTTGAAGAAAAAAATTTGGTCATAGGAGAAAAAGGTTGAAGAGCTTATAATGTTGAAGTAGGAAGGGAAATGACGTTTCTCTTTGATGTGTACCCTTTTCTGACCAAATGATTTAGCAAAGAGTGGAATACAATGTCTTTTTCTGTGCTTCTTTTCTCCACCCTTTTTGAGGTTCAAAATTTTGATTCCAGCAAAGGGCCCAATGACCCATGTTTTTTCCCAGTAATTCTCCCATTTACTAAAACTATTCATTAAATTGCCATGACAGGAAAATCATCAAAGCCTTTCATTTCTTCACATTACCAATTAGCAAAAAGAATTGATGCTTCAAAGAAACATCCTCCACATCGAGCATTACCACTAAATTTGCACTGCTAGACTAAAAACCAAATGCAAGTTTTTTGGGTGTAGAAGAAGAATTCTAATTAGGTAACCGCTCTTTTCAAACAAACAAAAATGCTTGGGCGACTTTAGTTTATGCTTTTTAGGTTGTGGCATAGCAATGAAACATTGGCTAAGTCCTTAACGATTTTTTGCCTAATAGGGTAGGTGCAAACCGTTGAAGCTGGGGCCACAGAGCTGTCTCTCAAACAAGTTTCAAGTATTAATCTAGAGTTGGGTCTCGAAAGCTTATTCACAAGATTGAAGTCGACTAGTATATAACATCACTGGAAAGCAACGGGGACAAAGGGTGATGGTGATGATGGCACTAACGATGACTCCTTTTGGATACAACTGGGACGCTATAGAAATTGGTCTTCTTTTTTTATTCTTTTTATTGTTTTATTTAAAACAAATGTGGGAGAGGGGGCATATGATTTGCTCAACTTAAAGTAAACAAAAGCTGCTTATCTTCTTTAACCGGATGCAGTCTAGCTGGCCCATGACTTGAATAAAAATAATAATAAAGGCCTGAGAGAAAACAATATATATATATATATATATATATATATATAAAAAAGAAACTATCTTGGATTAAAAGGAACCTGTGCTAGTGGTCCAGAGATAGATCGTCCAGACAGTGTTTTTATCTCTTCTTGGAAGTTTCTAAGAAATTGTCTTTTGTAAGACGTAGCTTTAACTTGGATTGGACGAACATGGAAAAAGTTAAGAAATTTGTAGTGATTCATATTGGCGTATGATGCAATCTACACATCCTGGACCCCCTGGTGAGATGCTCACGAGCCAATTGTTTCAGCCGATTCGGCTTCAGGGGTCTACGTTGCAACCCGGACAGAATTGGGTGATGGATGAAACAAGTCCTTGTAGTAGCTTCTTGGCAGAGCTTGTGCTGTTGATAGAGCTCTCAAGGGCTGGTAAGAGAATTTGATGCATGGATTGCATGTATGTGGTTGATGCATCACGATGGGAGACAGATACTGGGTGCAATTAATAAAGCAATTGTTGAACATAAGTCGTTCAAAGCCAGAAACATAGATCCATAGATCAAACTCACTTTTTGAACGGTGCAGAAAAACACCTTTTCCAAATATCACCTGCTCCACAACTACAAAATACGCACATGCATATGCATATGCATTGGTAAATAGTAGTAGGATTGAAGGCATTGATTCACGACTCTAGCTTTACTGAGTAAAAATTTCTGCATCAGCACCAGCATTTTTCAACTGTACACCATTGTCAAACTTGGGCCTATTTTCTTACTCTTTGTAGCTAGTTAGCTTTAAAATCTGAAAGGCCCAACAGGTTCTAGCAATCCTACTAGGAACGTAATAGAGGAATGTTACAAGTTTGAATTTCATCCTTTTTTAACTATTCGAATTTTGCAGTTTTATTGTTTTTACAATTCGATCCAATTTCATTTTTATACTTTTATTAAAATCGTTTTAAATAATAGTAAATAATGGATTAAATTTATAAAATGAAATTTGACTTTATGATTTTTTTGTTAAAAAAATGACTTGTTAACTTGATTTTTTTTTTCAATCAAGGAACATACATTACTTCAAAAAAATTACTTCTAATAAAAAAATTCTAAAAAAGCAAAATACTAAAATTGCTTTTTTAGAATTTTTAAAATATTATTAATCTTTAATTAAAAATAAAAATATGATATTTTTAAACTAATATGTATTATTTAGTAAAAAAATTGTAACACGTGTGTCAAACTTGGCCCCGTAACGTGGCCGGATACACACAAAAGAACTCTCACATCAGATGACTTTAAAGTCTCCAACGACCAAGTTACTTGGAAACCGTACAGGGCGGCTTGCAATCTTAATAACAAGTTATTTATGTCCAAAGCCCTCAAAAGCTTACTATACACACAACTTTTAAACGAAGGTCATGGGTATTGAATTTTTCCATTTCACTACAAACCAAGATACCTATTCACAACACGAGAATTTTCAAAATGCTCTTTTCTAGGTAGAATTATAGACGCTATGCACCACAAGTTTCCACCCCCCAACCAAAGTGAGTAGAACAAAGACATCTAATTTTCTTGTCTCGATAGCAACGAAGCTCAACAATTCACATCTTTTTACAAACAATCCCTAGACCGTCAGCAACTCCTGAAAGACAGCAGCAAAAGAATTATGAACATGTGCAAAACATCAATATATTAGGTCAAAATGTGAGGCGAAAACATGGCCTTATTTCATCGAGCAAAGAGAAAAAAATGAACTTGTTTTTGACAAGCATACCTTCTCTTTCTGCTTGAAGATGCTATCAATCTTCTTCATATACTCATCTGTGAGTTTCTGCATGAAGGAAAAGATTTCACAAACTTGAGTACTAGGGGGAATGTGCAGCCCACCAAATTGACTGATCTATCAGAACAGACATGTACGTGCATAAGAGCGTACACACCAATGCACAAACACATACATAGTACATATAAAGTTATGGACAGAGAAGAAATTAAAGAAAATAAGAAGCCTATCTAGTCTACATTTTAAGTGTGCCTCCAAAACAGTGAGTCATTAGGGATTCAGAGTTACTGTCAATAGGGAGTTTGGTCCACGGTACACTTTCTCCATTTGGGAAGTTAAGCACCACTGTCAAATAAGCTATTGCAAACATCAGGGAAAGAAGAATTTGGTTAAATCAGCGGTTGTAACCAAAATTCTATAAAACTAGAACACTTTGATCAGGTCTTTAGATGAAATTATAAAACCTAAGTACTGAAAGTACCCCATACATTATATATCACCTCAGCACTATCATCCAAGCCATTTAGTGCTAATTGGTTTCATGACCAACAAGCAATTGCATACTATGTTCTAGCTTATTGTGACAAAAGCACTTCTTCCTTTGATTTCGTAAAAGAGAGAGAGAGAGAAGATGATGATGATGATGATGACGAAAATGAAGGTAGCGAGGTTAATTTCAAGTTACCTGCAAGTCACTTGATAAGTCCTTCACATTGTCTTCAGACAACTTTTTCTCCTGAATAAAATTGAAAAAACCATGCAACAAAAGAAGTAACAAGAAAACATGAACAAGGGAAAAGGAAGAAAAGAAACATAAACCAAAAGTGAGAGGGTGGAATGGCTATAAAGATACAAACCTTCTCAAGCTTTTCATAGGCTTTAAGGGCATCTCTTCTTATATTCCTCACTGCCACCTACAAACAGTTGATCAACAAAATGATGATTCAAGTAAACCAGTCATAATAGAGTATACAATCCACCATTAACCAAATTACCCAGCAAATGAATGTGGAATGCATGTGCTTAGATACTCCTGTAATGCTTCCATGTGCTTGGAAATAATTATAAGCACTTAAGGTTTTTTTCCCCTGAACCATATTTAAAGGTTTTTGACCAAGACAACCCAATCATAAGTTGAATATTTAGACTCCATCTGATTGTTGCTTTCGTCATTTGCTTTTTCTAGCAGGACATTAACCTGCTTTTTTAGGATAAATAAAATCTTTACTTATCCAAGAAAAAAAAGAAATATACTCTTTTTGGGTTTTTAGGATTATGCTGGTTACACGTATCTTGAGCTTAAATATCAAAAATCTTTTTTTTTTTGAGAGAGAGAGTGTGCGTAATGACAAAATTAAGCATGAAGTGTAGTGGCTGAAGTTCAAACCAAAATCACAAAAGTTTTAAGTACCTTCCCTTCTTCAGCTTGTTTGGCCACAACTTTTGACAATTCCTGCAACCATGTAAAATATAGAGAAATCAAAAATCAAACTCTCCAGAAGCATGTTCAAGACACCTTGCTAAGCACATCTCAAGAAAATACAATATCCCAAAACATTAGCAAATAAATTCTACCACTAATGCTGTGATTTTATCTACTAGCAAGAGAGTGTCGTGCCACCACTTCTCTTAGTAATATCCAACATAATTTTCCACTGTGCTAATAACAATATTTCCAAATTCTGTTCAAAGTAGCTCCAAGAACACATATAATTTTCACTGTATTTGCACTTGTGATAGTGCATCAAGAGTGCAGCTGCATCCACATCCTCTAAAGTGTCCACAAAAAGATGAGCTTGTTCTACAGCCAAGCCTAATAACTAGAATAATGCATGCTTCACAAAATAAAAAAGAATTACCCATGGCCATGGGTAAAGCAGAAATCAAATAATGATTTAGTTGTAAGCAATTATACAATGCTCATGTTAACTCCCCACACTATGATTCAAAGGCGTGAATTAGAAAATATAGAAGAGTGATCATGTGAGATAGATAGACAGAGAGAGATCAATACATACATAGTATGGAAAATTTTCACGAAAACAACAGCAAAAACATAAGATCTTCAAAAGGTAAAGTTTTAGGATGCATCATTGTACAATTAAGGAAAAAATAATATTTTAAAGGCAAACTATAATTTTTTAAATATGGCATACATCAAAATAAATAATTTGAATTCAGGGGATACTATAAAAAGATTTTTTTAGTCCTCCACATGCCAAAAGATCAAGAAAAAGGAAAGATACCTTTCTTCTTTCAGTTGTCAGTTGAGGGAGAGACAAGCGAATGACTTCACCATCATTGTTTGGAGTCATACCAAGATCAGAGTTGACTATAGCTTTCTCTATAGCCTTTAAGCTGAAAAATGTTACATGTCAAAAGATAGCATATGTCACTGAGAGAAACCATATAAATGCTTTCATGGGGCACTCTTGCAAATACAGGATATCAATTTTCAATAGAACAATATAAATCAAACAACTTTATCTCCCTTAGAAAAGATAGTCAACATATGAATAAAGATTCATTGTGTGCATTGCTTTGCCTTTTATTTGCTATACCTTTACAAAACCAGCAAGTTCTGAAAGTCCTTAATTCTTAAATGTATACAATATATACTGCAGAAGATGATTCTGCAAACTACATACATGAGCAGACAAATCTGAACTAATGTTTATCACCTCCGGTTTATACTATACCTGGATTTGTCATAGGGCTGAACCAAGAGAGAACTTGAATCAGGAGTACTTATTTGCGCAATACTCTTTAAGCTGACTGGAGTTCCATAATATTCCACCTAAAACAGCACTCCATTAAATCTTTCTAAGCCTTTGGTAAGCCAAAAGACATCAACATAACATATCAAATTCTTATCTGAAAGACATTAATAGTTGTTCAATTTGTTCGATTTGCTACAGTGTCTTAACTTTTTACTGCACTATAGGATGATAAGAGGAAGGACTGCCATCATCAGCTATAGATTAAAACTGTTGAATAATAAGCAAGAAATTCTATCCTTTCATGACTAGCCTCAAATCGAATGTCGAGAATTCAATCTTAGAATAAATAATTTTGGAGATATTTTATAATGTGTCCTCACCATGGCTTTCGCAAACCATTTTCTCAAAAAGCTTGTTCACCTAATATCCCATGATCCCAAATAAACCACGCGACCTTGTACGAAAATTAATACCTCAACTTTGTCAAGTATTGCCGGGTTCGCCCTCCCTGTCCTTATGGAATTGAAATTCGTTCGAACTGTCTCGATTGTCTTCTCCATTCTCGCCTTCTGATAGAAAAGAAAATAATGATAATAATGACAATCGTTGCCTTGTATAAAAAGTTCCCTTCCCTTAATTAAGTTTATAAAAAGAGCAAAACACTCACAGCATCTTTCTCAATGGAAGATTTCTCCGCTTCGATTTCTTCAATAGTTGCACACCTCAAAACTCCAGCTCTACACAGTCCAAAACAATAAACATGAAAAATTAAAGAGAGAGAAAAGAAGCCACAGCAATGATATCCTCGAACTTCGTTGTAGCATTTCCTCAACCACATACAGAACTATATTCAAGAACCAACTTGCCTCTTACGTAGCAAATGTTTAACAACGATGGGTTTGCCGGATAATTTAGAGGCGCCGTGACGAAGCCTGGCATAGTTCGCAGCCGAGCTCCATGAGTACACATTAACATTAGTGGAACGGCACTTCACGCAATGGAATCCCTTCTGGAAAGAATCTGTAAGTGGAAAGCTTAGGACAATGCTATCTAAAGAAAACAATAAAAAGATGCATTGGAAGAAGGAAGAAGACAGAACCTGAAGGCGAGAGGAGGGATTTGGGAGGATTTGGATTGGGCCTGAAAATAGACCCAACTGTACTGGTTGAAGAAAAGGGCGCGGCCATTTGATAGCAGAAATGGTTGTGAATTTTGTTGGTGCTTCAAGTCTAGAGCTTGGTCTTTGCTTTCAAGGAGCTAAGAAGTAAGAAAGGAGGGAGTGTGAGGCTGTGGATAAGAACTTTCGTTATTGGCGCTTCGGGTTGGTTTTGTTTGGTTACACGTCTACGTTTATTCTGCACCGTGTGGCGTTTATTTATTACCAAACTAATTTTTAAGGCCTTCCAGTGCTTAAGTGGACTCTTCCGTACAAAAAATTGAGGAAGTCATATGTTTGCTCAAGGGATACACTACCAAATAGTCACGTACATGTTTATTATCTGAATTGTAAATTTCATATCTCTTTTCTAATTCTTAAAATTTGATCTAATTAGAATTTTTAATTGATTATATATTTTTTATAATTAAAAAAAAGATATTCGAATTTTACTTTTTAAATAGAGAGATCATGCATCAACTAATAAGCTAAATGCTCAGGTATAACCTAATCATATTATTATTAACAAAAAATATTACTTAAAATTTAAAATAATACAACTTAATTAATAAGATAAAAATATATATCAAAATCATAAATAAATATAATTATTATAATAAGAGAGTTCAAACAAATTATTATGTAAACACTTAAAAAGCTCAAACACATTATCACGTAAATACCTTGAGGTTGTATAGTCGGCATGCAACTAATGAACCTTTCACATAAAAATGCTCATGAGAATTTAACAAAACTTTTGTAACTTGCTATTAAACTACTAAAGGTAGTCAATTCCAAAGCACATGATCTTATGTACTATTCTCTAATTTTAATACACAAACATTATATTTAGATGAATAATGCTCACCAAAATTGAGACCTTCTTAAAACATTTTTTTTTTGAAAAGTAGGAGATGTATTCAAAAGAGAACTTTACAAAAATCTACCCCACAAAAACAAGGTAGAAAAAGGAGTCAAGTTCTATCCTTATCACTTTAGAGAAAAAACTCGTCCCAATTTCATCTGATTACTTGTGAGATCAAGATAACATTTCTGTCCACATCTCATAACAACAAGAGAACTGCAAAATCTCAATCTATACAAAAGCCAATACGGGGTAATGGCCCAGAAAAATCACAGAAAAAGTCGAAGGAAATGCACAACATGGAGGTCTTGGAACCAATCTGCCATCCAAAATTCAAGAACATTTTGTATTTGCCTCCAGCAACTCTACACATTTACATCATTATTGATCTTCACTAAATCAACTTTCCTATTCACACCCTCTTTAGCCAAAGTATCAGCATCATTGTTTCTTTCCCTAAATATGTGTTTAATTTTCCAATCATTCATTTTTCTTTTAAACACCTCAATTTGAAGCATCCACTTCTTAAATTTTCATAAAGCAAAATTTGGTTCGTTCACCCATTTATCTCCATTAGTTGAATCACTTTTAATAATAAGACTATACTTATCTACCCATTTAGATCCGAAAAAATAACACAAAAGCTTCCCTAAATGCTAAAATTTCAACCAAGCTAGAATTACTAATGCCAATGCTTTTAGAAAATCTAATTAATGTCTCGCCTTTTTTCATTTCTCAGCAAACCACCTATGCTGGCCTCCCTTGGACTCCCATTTGCAGCCCTATCCACATTCATTTCTCAGCAAACCACCTATGCCGGCCGCTTCCAGACTCTCATTTGTAGCCCCATCCACATTGAATTTAACCACTCCAATTTCTAGACTTTCCCATGAAGTGTTAGTTCTTTGCTGCTTCTTCGTTTTACAATTAAAGGTCCCATTCAATTGTCGATAGATGTCCAACACAAACTCATAATCATTTGGCCATCTTGCACAAGCCCACATGGCCACCTTAAGCTTAATAATTTCTTAAATCTCTTCAGTATCCTATTTCTTATCTAGAAAAACCACCTCATTCCTACTATTCTAGATGATCCACACCATTGCAAAGATCGCAATTTTTCACACTTTATTTTCATCTCTCCCCACCTCAGTTGAGTTCCATATAATCATTAAGTCTTTAAATTTTTGTGGCATCACCCTAGTAACTTCCCATTATTGACACCATGCTCTCCATAATCTCCATACCTCCATGCATTCAAGGAACAAATGTTCCCCAGTCTCAGCTAAGTTTTTGCACATTGGACACATAACATCCCCCACCCCTAGCAAACCTCTTTTCATAAACTCTCCTTTTATAGCAGCTTTCCCATGGATCAATTACCATACAAGGGCTTTAGTTTTGTGGGGAGCGATGTCCCCTCACACCTATTTCCACACCCTTTCATTAGTCTCTCTGTTATTGCTCAGCATTTGACAAAACGACTTAGTTGTATACACATCATTAACATTTTTCTTCCACACAACTTCATCTCTCATCTTCTGACATGGATAGAATTTCCCTATAGTGTTGATAAACAACTTGTATTGACATTCTTAAAACATATTAAAATGATAATTTTGCAATACTAGTCTATTGGTCATTTTGGTGACAACAATTAACTAGCATAATAAAAATTCTCTCATAATCCACACAAATTTTATGGTATGAATTTTTTTAGTAACTTAATGAGTATAATAAAAATTTTCTCATAACGAGACACTTTTCTTATATTACCCACACAAATTTTATGGTATGTTTTTTTTAGTAACTTAATGAGCATGAATTTTTTTAGAAACTTAATGAGCATGGAATATCATTTCTTAAAATTATATTCATCTATGTCGCATAATTTATGAGATATCTAGTCATCATCAAATAAATTTGTTGCATTTAAAAATATCACTTTAAAATTATCAGATTTTGATTATCAATTTTGTACTTTATCTCACAATATATAAAATATACAAATATTTAGGGATAATATACCATTAAACTAAAAAACATGCATATTATTTTTTATTAAACGCATTTCTGAAATATCTTATCAAAATATTTAAAATAATTAATTAATTACACATAAAAAAAATAAATAAAATTTAAATGTGCATAAATAATCCAAAAAATATCATCAACAAATAGCACAAAGAGAATGGGACTAACCTGCCCAAGAAACATTTTAAAACTTAGCATGTGCTAACACACGCGCCCATAGGCGCCAGTCGTGCGTGTGGGCTTTTTCTTCAAGCTCCAGCTGGGTCGGGTTAAACCCGTTCAGATTTATTTCAAAGTTTCTCTATAATTGTCGATTTTTGGTCAATTATATTCCAATAAAACTCATTGAAAACTCGATCAACATTATTTTGAAACCCATACACCAAAATCCACTAAACAAAACCAATCAAGATTAATTAATACAAAGAATTGGATTACAAAACTCATTCTTAACCCAAGACTCTATTAGCTATTGAAGCAAAATTCGAGCTTTTATAGATTATTTTAACCTCTTGGCAACGTATAATCTATCTCAAATCAAATTAGCCTATCCCACTATGTTAATTAGAATTAAAATACATAAATTATGGTAATTTCAAATCAAATTTAAAGTCAAATTCGAGGGTATGAACCTTAAAATTGCAATAGTTTATTTTTGATGCAATTGTCGAATTTTAAACAATAATCTCAAGATAATTTTACAAACATTAAATAAAATTATAGTATTCTTGACATGAAAACCTTAAACCCTGCGACTCTTAACAAAATCTAATTTTTCAAACATAATTTCAACTAATTACAAATATATAATTTGATCAAAATTATCATATTATCAACAATATATTATAATTAAGTATGTTTAGGATTTAATGTGTGCAAATTATTAACTTGAATGGTATGGTTACACAAATTCAAAAAATTAACCAAGACTTAACATGCAATTAAAAATAATTCATGTAATCAATATATACTAGCAATTTATAGTTCTTTAAGATTATAAATTCAAACTATAGTTGTTCTTATACCAATTAAAACCTTTATGTATATAAAATTGTTTTTCATCCAAGATCTACCATAAAAATATTTTAGAACATATAAAAACATACTTGATCTTTCATTCTATGCTTTTGATAGTGAAAATAATGTAATCATTGATAAGATTTTCCTTTTTCATTATTACAACTACTTGATGAGTGAGAAACTTAATATAAAATGAGACATTGATCTTCCTTTGTATAGTGATTCCTAGTCCTGCCTATCATTCTATTTAAAGTTTTCTATATAGATCTACATTATTAAGTCCGTATAAATTATTGAAATCTAGTCCATTTTATTAGATTATAGTATAAACTATAATATCATCTCATTACTTAAACCAAATTAACTTAACATGATTTTAATAAAATATAAAAATAAATAATATAAATTCACGCATATTCAATATATATATATATATATATATATATAATCCTTGCAATTAGATGGTATGGGATCTCTCCACCATCTTTAATTCTAGTAAAGCAAAGATGATGATTGGTGAGGAATGATTTTTATTTCCTTTTTTGCTGTGATTAATATCGGCACCCATGCCATTGCCATATATATATATATATATATAAAGCATAGGAGAGCATGATTTTGGGTGTCGAAATTAACATGTCGCTTATAACTTTTGCAATAGTTGTAATGAATATGTCCATAATCATATGATTGATAGTAGTTCTGTGTATGAAGAACGTAATTTTATGCATCTGAACGAGAGTATGGGTAAAATGTACAACCGTCTAGAAAAAGGTTATGATTAGACAAACGCATCAACTTCTTATGTATTTTCTTGTGTTTACTAATGAAATTAGAGAAACAAGTTGGATTCTGGACACTTATTGGGAAACATTTTTCATTTAGAAGGCAAGATTGTGTTGCCTTTTAGGCATAAAAATGAAAACAAATACGTATTGGCATCGTGTTCGGAGACTAGCAAAGTAAAGAAAATGAAAGGTGAGGACCGAGGAATGAGGAAGACAGGAAAACTCTCTTATTTACATTGTCGGGACAAAATGAAAAACAAAAGAAAATAATACGTATGTGCCAGAGGATTAAAAGACAATAATACGTATGTGACATTGCATACCTTAAACAGGGAAATTGATCGAAGCGTATGTACGAAGTATAATGCCTATCTATCTGGCTATCTCTGTGGAGTTAGGACTGGAGCAGCTTTGTCAATCGCCGATCGACCCATTGCAATTAAGTCATTTACTCAATAAGGACAGCTGTCCTCCGCCATTTCCTCGATCCCCGACTCCCAAAGTAGGCAAGCAAAATCCATGCCATGAAAATCTGCGCCGCGGCAAATGATGCCAAGCCTCTAATTTTTGTCCCCATAAAAATTTACAACGCATGGCCCCAGGTCCGGATTGAAATCTACAGCCACGAAAGCTAGTTGTGAACTCGTCGTTTGGCAGTGGACCCGGAGTCATTGATTGAGTTGGTGTAATTAATTAGCTCCACTGATCCGGGTCACGCCTCTTGGGCCACACCCCCCAAGTTCATATTAATCTCATGTCCCACTTGAAAGGCATTCAAATTTATCCCGCAGAAGCTTTACCATTTCCTTATCGAAAAAGAATTAAGAGGACAATTGATCGCTTTCATAATGGCTTATATATTCCCGTTAGAATCCGAGGGTTTAGATTCAGTAAAACTCACACATGTACGTCTCAGATTTAACACAAAGAATGTTCACAAACTTTTTGCCTTTCCTTAAAAGCAGTACTAGTATTTTATTTTTTTCAATTATTGGTCATCCTTGTGGGCAAAGGAAATCTTTTCATGCTAGGAAGGAGTACAGGGAAGAAACTCGTTTTATATAGAGCCGAGCCCGGTGGTTCTTCACAAATTAACTCACTGCCAAAGCTTCTCTTTGTTTTGCACTGTTGCTCGCTCCGTTGCTTTCTTGATCTTCAATTAATTGTTTGTTGATAGTCGTGGTTTGCGAGGATGTCCTCCGCTAAGGGAACCGTGGCTTTCTTTTTTATGATGGCTTTCTTAGGAGTCTCTCTTGGTGCCGTTTACAAGGTCGGTGACTCTACTGGTTGGACTACCTTGGGAAATTTCGACTACGGCAAGTGGGCTTCTACCAAGAGCTTCCATGTTGGCGACTCTCTTCGTATGTTTTCTCACCAATCTTCCTCTGTTTCTTTTCTTTCTTCTAGTTTGTTCTATTCTGTTGCACAGTGTAAATATACGTCTTGTGTGTAATATTACTGCACGATGATATATCTTGGTTTTTCGCGTCCTTTGGTTTTGTTAGCTGCTCCCATCACTTCATTAAAGACTTTTGCAACCACATTCTAATGCACATCCAAGGGCGGACCCACCTCAGAGCATGACACCACTCACTTACCAAAATTATTTACTTGATGTATCGCTAATTTAGGAATTTACGTAGTTAATATATTAATAAATTTATTAATTTTTTTATAATTTTATAAAAAATAAAATTAAAGATTTCAAGTAAAAATAAATTTATTAAAAAGTAATTTTATATTAATATTTAAATATTATATAAAAAATAAAAAAATTTCTTTTTATAACTCTTATCTAAAAATTTAAGTCTTATCCTTTTGGATTTTTACTGTGTTTTTTCATTCCCTCAAAATTAACTCATCTAAATTTTAATTGTAAGTAATTTTTTACTTAAATGAGGTTTTTAAATATATTATTTTTAAATTTTTTTATTAATTTGATAGTTTAGATTCATAATTATAATTTAATTAATAAAAAATAATTTTACATGTCAAATAATATTTTAAAATTATAAGTGTTTTTTTTAGATTTATTTTGTAGATATATTGTTTGATTATGTATTTTATATTTAATTTTATATAGTTTGTGAATGTTTATATTTAATTTTTATCAATAAATAGAAATTTATTAAATTATTAATTATTAAATTTGATAATTTGTTATGTAAAATTATATTTCATTTAATTCTAATAATTTAACCTATATTAATGAGAAATGAGTAATAATTTTTAACAGATTTTTATCTTATAAGACTTAAGTCTTGACTAACAATAATATAATTCTATTAATAATAGTATACAACAATCTTTTAAATAAAATTATATTAAATTTGATTGAAGTACTCTTTCAATAAATTTTGAAATGAATTTTTTTAAAAAAATTACTATTTATTATTTTAATTATAAATATTTTTCTTAGTGAGAGAAATTTTTCTTAATTTTCATGTAGAAACAGAACCTAATAAAAGGTGGTCGGTATGCTCTTCCTTTCGGATGGTCAAAAAGAAGTGTGAAAAAGGAAAGAGGAAAGATTTTTTCCCCAGAGCTGCTAGACAACTGTAAAAAGCAAGAGATAGGTTATAAGTTATTACTATTTAAAAAAGTTTTAAGCTTTTGACACCACTTTTGAAAATCTAAATCCTTTTGACTTGTAGCTTTGTAAAGACGTTTAGAATTTTTTTAAATTACCACCTAATATTTTATTTGACTGCCCTTTTTCCGTGCAGTTTTCACGTACCACAAAGAAATCCACAACGTGAAGCAAGTGACCCACAACGACTTCCAGTCCTGCAACGGAACATCTGCCATAGCCACCTACACCTCCGGTTCTGATTCCATAACCCTCAAAAGGGCCGGCCACTATTATTTCCTTTGCGGTGTCCCTGGCCACTGCCAAGCCGGCCAGAAAGTTGCTGTATTGGTCACAGCATTGTCCGTAGGCCCAAGTGCAAGTCCGAGCCCTTCTCTTTTTGGTCCAACGCCTGCAAACCCACCTTCAGAAATGTTGGCACCTGGACCCGCTCAGAGCAGTGCTTCGTCTCTCATCTCCTCCAAGCTTTCCTTGGCATTGGGTCTCGTTGCAGTTTATTTCTTTGATTTCGCCTTCTAGACGAGTGGTCCTTACTATTGTGTTTGTATCGGGAATGCTTGACATGATTATATCGGGATAGCATCATTATTGTATGGGGTCCTATGGTATTAGGCTTGTTTAATTGCTAGATGAAATAAATGTTTAAAAATATAATAGACTATAGCTTTGCTTTTCCATCTTTTCTCCATTTTGCAATATCAAAAATTTTTGTCCATTGTTATGAATCTAAGTCCTTCACGTTCATTGCAATAAAACAAAAGAATCATAAATCTCCAAACACAAGGTACGCGATAGAACCATTATATTACTTTATCATGATCAATTCGTTGGATATTTCATAACATTTTTATTTTACATTATTTAGGTGCACAAAATGTTAGAACTTTATATAAGTAAACTTATTATAAGCTTGTTGTAAGTAAGAAAAGAAAGTTAAGTTCATACGCACATAAGATTACATACAAATATACATGTGGGTTAAGCCTAAGTGATAATTTGTACCTTAGGGAGAATTAGTTTTTGATTCTATAACTGATTTTGTATTTTGAATATTTGATTTGATCCCAAAGTAACGTTTTGATGCTTTAGAATATTTGATTTAGTTTTATAAAATATTTTATCTTGATTCTTTAACGTCATTAAATATATGCCAACCTTTCACTTCTTTCTCAATGCACCAACAATTCTTTTTTCCTCTTTTTTGTTTTTCCTTCTCTTTTTTTTTTTTTTTGCTTTTGCTGAGTTTTTTCTTATTTAGAATTTTCTGTGGTTCTTGTATTTTTGATAGTTTATGTAAACTAATCAGAAAAACCTGTTGAATCCTGTTTCATTTGGTATTCTGAATATTTAATTTGGTCTTCTAGAATAACATTTCAACGTTTAAGGATATTTGATTTGGTTTTATAAAATAGTTTATCTTGATTGTTTAACGTTAAAAAATATATACTGGCCTTCACTTCATTCTTAATGCACCAACTATTCTCTCTTCCTCTTTTCTGCTTTCTTCTCTTTCTCTTCTTTGCTTTTACTAGGTTTTTTCTTAGTTATAATTTCTTGTTGTTCCTATATTCTTAATAATTTGAGTAAACTAATCAAGAAGAGTTTGTTAAATCCTATCTGATTTGGTATTCTGAATATTTGATTTGGTCTTTCAAAATAATGTTTCAACATTGTCGAATATTTGATTAGGTCTTATAAAAGATTTTATCTTGATTGTTTAACGTTATAAAATATATACCAGCCTTCATTTCATTCTCAATGCACCAACTATTCTCTCTTGTTCTTCTTTGCTCTCTTTCTCTTCCCTACTTTTCTAAGTTCTTTCTTTTTTAGAATTTTCTACTGTTCTTGTATCCCTGATAGTTTATGTAAACTAATTAAGAAGAGTCTATTGAATCCTAAGAGAAAACCACTATAGTCCTCTTGCACCGTGTTTCATACTATGAAAATTATCTTTAAAGACTTTACTTTTCTGAGTTCTTTCTTATTTAGAATTTTTAACTATTCTTGTATCCCTAATAATATGTGCAAATTAATCAAAAAAAGTCTATTGAATCTTGGAGATAACTACTACAGTCCTTTTGCATCAAGTGTCATACTTCGAAAGGGTGAAAATTATCTTTAAGATAGTGTATCACACCTCAAACTAGTTCGAGTTGATATCTACTTTGAATTTTTGCCAACAATCTTAAGGATAATGGATTCTCATGCAGATAATGTTGCTACCTTTGTCGCTACTTCCACAACCATCGTCAATGGTTTTACCCAATAACCACTACCATCGTTGTAAATATGGCTAATCTAATGCAAGATAGAATCCAGTACCATTAACAGAGGTACAATAATAATAATAATAACCCAATTGGCACCATAGCTTGGTTGGTTGGATCTGTAGTTTGGTGAGTGGGTTGCATCCAAACCATTTTAGTATTGAAATGCATGAAATGTGATTTTTGGAAATGTGAAATTGTTAAATGTGATATTCTGGTCCATATGTGAATATTTGTATTCTTTATGTGTGGATTGTGTATGGATTAAAAATATGTTCCAAAAGTTATGCCCTATCATTTCTATATACTTAAATACCAAGCTAGTATGTAATTGCATGGGAAAAAGCATCGATTTAAAAAAAATGAGCCTTGTTTGGTGAGTCATTATGATTGAAATATGATGCTAAATATATTGATGTTTGGTTCGAAATATGATCATGAACATGCTTGAAATTGATAATTTGGTTATGTTTGACAATGGTGACTAATATCTAGTAAAGTATGACATGTAAGTGGAATTGGTCAAAAATTGTGTATTATTGAACTTGTATGACCAATTAGAATAAATATGTCCCTATAAACATGGATTATTAATTGATTTTAAGATTGTGAGTATGTGTGAAGTCAAAGGAAAATAAGATGTGACCATACATGTCACCTAAGATTAGATGTAACATTGTAATGGCAAAACTAGCTACATAAAAATGATATGTGGATCTTGGATGGTGGAATTAGAGTTCTAGTCACGTAATCCATAAATTTATATATATATATATATATATAGATGTGATGTGATTATGGTTATGTATGATATCGTTCTACATTTGGTTTTAGTGAAAATATGGTGTTATTCAACTAATATCCTAGATAAAAGGGACTATACCTCTGTCTGAGTGTCATGTTTATTGTGATTATGACAATAGAAGTGTTGAACGTTATCTAACTATATTAAATATACGAGTTTGGAATTTTTACTACTCCTTTAGGCATAATGTTGTGAGTTAATAATGATGTGGTATTTAGATTAGATATCAACTTTTGGGTTGACAGAGAAAGCCATTGTTATTTTGGGTGTTAAAATTATAAGATGTGGACATGACCTAATACTAACACAAGAACATTATGTTGAAAGGATACTTAAAATGTTTGGACATTTTAATATCACACGTAAATACTCCTTATGATACTAATATCTAATTAAAGAAAAATAGAGGTGATAGTGTGGCTTAATCTGAGTATGCTTAGGTTATTGGGAGTTTGATATATTTGATAAATTATACTCGACTTGATATAACTTGTGATGTGTGTAAACTGAGTAAATATACACAAAGTCTTAATTGAGATCATTGGACTGCTTGAGTAGAATAATGAAATATTTGAAAGATATAAAAAAATATAATATTTTATATAATCAATTTTTCACCGCATTAGAAGGATATAGTGATCTTACAAGATCTCAAATTTAGATGAGACAAAATCCACATATGAATATGTATTCACCCTTGGTAATTGCGCTATAACTTAAAAATCAACCAAACAAACAATAATTGTTAAATCTACAATGGAATCAGAATTTATAGCTTTAGAGTTAGCTGGTAATGAGTCTAAGTGGTTAAGAAAACTTTTAACAGATATTTTGTTAGGAATAAAACTAACAGTTTCTGTGTCTATGCATTGTGCTTACCAAACAACAATAACCATTACTAAGAAAAAAAATTTCAATGGTAAGAATAGACATATTCGTTTGAAACATGATGTAGTCAAGCAATTGTTTAAAGATAGAATAATGTCTATTAATTATATAAAGTTAGAGCTAAATTTGACCAATCCTCTGACTAAATCCTTAGGAAGAAAATTAATTAATGATACATCGAGGGGAATAGAACTTAAGTCAATTGAGAAAAATCAACAATAATGGCAACCCAAACCTATGTGAGCGGCAATCCTATGAATTAGGTTCATATGGGTAATAGCAAGTTATTTGTTAATAAATTGATGCACTATTAAAATTATTGTCCCTTCTATGGTGTGTGAATAGTGCAAGATTGCAATATAAGAAAAATTGGGTTAAACTTTTAATGAATTCTATATTTCTTATGGATGGTGTATTAAATTGCAGCATATATTTGATGGAATCATTTATATAAATATAGAGTGGGGTCGTCTTTATGAGAATAGTGACAAATTTTCTATCGCACTTATGAATAACCAAGAACACGCATGGCTTATTCACGTAAAACCGTGTTAAATAGCAAAAATTGTGGAGATGTAATGTGATTGGTGGAAATCATATTTCACATAAAGAATTTTTGGTTCATATAAGTTATAAACTTCACCTAAATTTTGTGATTTAGGTTTCATTCTTAATAGGCTTGGTTCATAGCTTAAAAAGCACCAGTCTCAATGTATTACACTTGAGTGAGATTATATCCAACAAAAACTTTCTATTATGAAACCTTGTGAAATATGTGAGGGATTATTGGATATTTCATAAGGTTTTTATTCCCCATTGCTTAAGTACAAAAAATGTTAGTGCTTTTGTATAAGCAAACTTATTATAGGCTTATTGTAAGTAATAAAAAAAAAAAGTGGGCTCGTGCGCACATGATATTGGGCTAAGACTTGAGGAAATGCGAATTCCCCTTACATGTAAGTATATACATGGGCTAAGCCCAAATGATATTTTGTACCTTGATAGTCAGCTGTATTTTTACCATACCTTGACTCATTCCTTTTATTATGGTACAGAGAGGAGAATTGGTTTTTGATTCCATAACTGATTTGGTATTTTGAATATTTGATTTGGTTTTCTAGAATAAAGTTTCAAAATATTTGATTGGATCTTAGAAAATATTTTATCTTGATTTTTTAATGTTATAAAATATTTTATCTTAATTTTTTTTAACATTGTAGAAAGTTCTTTTGGTAAGGATAGAGAATGTGTTGCAATAAGTGAAACGGAATGAATTAGAGGAGATAGAGAGAAAGATTAGAGTAGTCCTTAAAGTATACGTGCTTTGGTGACAAGCAATTAGGAAGAAGAAAGGTGGAGAAAGCAGTAGAGCATGGTGGATGGAAAAGGCTAAGTTGAAAGAATAGTTGGGAGAGCTTTGAGAGAATTTTGAGGATAATCTCCACTAGGTTTTCGATAATTTCTCATTACCTTCCAACCTTTGAGGCTTTTATATTTATATTGAACAAGAATGTTTTTTTAAAAGTAATTGGGAGAACACGTTCAATCGTGAAGGATATGCTTGTTATGGAGGAGCATGTTGAATAATGGTTTATGGGATGCTAAGAGAATAGCCATGTAGTTGGGTAATGAAGTAGTGACACTTGATAATGCACCACGTGTACTATTAAGGAAGAAAAAAAGAAAAAGATAAAACACATGTACTTCAAGGAAAGATTAAAAGGAAGTTCTGTTAACTATCTCCATATTTAAGCCACCAAGTCAAGCTTTCTAGAACATCCCAAATGTGTGTATAACTCATAAACCCTGCCACTTGTTCAGAGTTACTTTCACTTCCTTATATGGAATAGTTGTTCCATGCTTGCTCCTATTCTGTAGCACAATACTTCAAGAAATAATAGTTAGTCAAAATTAGACTTCTACATTTTACATTTTGCATAAAACTTCTTATAAAAAGTTTTATGCATAATATAAAAAGATGCAAATAAAATAAGAAAAACAAAGCTTTTATATATTTTTGTTTTTGAAGAATAAAGAATCGCTTGTAAATTTATGTATTTATTATTATTATTATTATTATTATTATTTTGCCGTTATGTGTTACACAGTTAGAAATGTCCCTAAATGCTTTCATGCTTGGAATGCCTCTAGATACTTCTGCACGTGGAACATCCTTAGGCGTTTTCGCGCTTGAAACACACTTGGGTATTTTTGTTGGGAATGGTATGATCAGATTAAATGTAGCGAAATGAAACAAAAAATTGTAAATGAATAACAAAAACATACTGCACCTACCTTGGATCTCCTTAGTGGTTTTAATATAAACAAAACCAGAAGAGAAGAATAATAAAAAAAAATAAGATTACCTTTACAAAATGATATTGCTATTACGATTGTACCTCTTTTTTGTCCAACTTGTGAATACCATAAAAGAAGCAAAGAACCTGAGCCACTTAAATGCTTCGCCTCCAACAGTTGCATACATGGTTGCACTTGAATCTTCACAAAGAATGAGCTTTCTTAACTATGCCTTTATGCTAGCAATGTGGATAACAACTTGTTATCTCCACACAATCACACTCCTCCTAACCAACCACAAAGTTAAAAAACTATTTTTCTAAGTCACTCAAAAAAGTACGCAACTAGACGTTTATCGTTAGTTTTCTGATAACTAAAAAACCCTAACTTGTGTGTTTCACTTGTATTATGAAGAATAGCTAAAAAGTGATATTTATATATAGGTTGATTAACTTCTTAAATTGCAAATAACGCCTTAATATTGCAACCCTTTATAATATTAGCCCAACACTTAATTAAATCTTTTTAATTAAGTCATTGTAAATTATATTAAATTAAATTTACTTTATTTGTTTGCAGTTAAGGTTTTAATATCATAACTATTTAAAATACTGGCTTTATGCTTAATTAAAGTATTTTAACTAAGTTCTTAAAAGTTAAAAATCTAGTGTATGATTTAAGTCCACCTTAAATTATCACACTCCCAAGTTAAGTCATAATGTAACTTATTGTATGTGACCTATTAGGTTCCTAATATATTTATAATTAAATTAAATTATAATTTTTATTAAATTAATTAATTCAATTTTATGGACCAAGATTTGCATATAGTAATGCATCATGGCTATCCAATTGTTGAAAGAGTCAAAAATGTTCTTTAACAACCTTTCAGTGTACAGTCTATCAGTGTAATTCATTCCCTCATCGTATGTCTCTAAATGATAAAAGCAACGTACAGTATATACTCTTATTAATTTTCATATTCATTCTTGAGGTTAGATCATTAGCTTTATAGAGACTTATAAATCTTTTTTAGTAATCTCCAAGTTGTCTTTGCCAAGGACTTTAACAAGTTAATATCAACCAAGAACTGTTATGATATGTCCCATAAATCACTTGGGGTGATGATTCTTTTTTTGATCACTCCTTTGCCTTCACATGCTTTATGTTACAACTATCCATATCTTGTTTTGGCATCCTTGGCAAGACCCATAAGGATATGATTAAATATACAACACTCCATATATAAGACAACTTAATGCATCAAGTCTAAAGAATATTTGTATAACTGACACATGAGAAATATTTGCATAGATACTAAAGTGAGATACCAAATGCATTTCTCATTTCGGGTCATATTCAATGAACTTGTTCATGGAACAAAGGCCTACATTATAGTTTCAAGTATCTCTATACTTCAATCTATGAGATCAGTTACTTACTTTCCAAGTAAATAACATAGAATGCACTAATCTCTTAGCATTATTCATTTCCAGTCTCAATAATACATCAACAAGGAACATTAGAGATTATACTTAATGCATAGGGATCTCATAATTGTAATCCAATACAATTTTCTTGTAAGATATATTAATCTCATGGGCTTCATCCAATAAACTTAAAACCAACATCATTGATGTCTTATTGATGAATGAAAACCTCTAATCAATCAATGTGAATGATATGATTGCATGATTGGAACTAAGCTTTAACCAATCTCAATTGGTTGCAAGTCTCATTCTAATAGTTTCTATGTTTAGAACACCACTTAGCGTTTTGGCAATTTAAATGCCCTTAGGCATTTCTGCAGCATTTCCACTCTTGAAACGTCCCTGGGCATTTCTGTGTTTGCCCCCTACATGAAATTTTGTTGTTGTATTTCATGCATAATTGGAGTATTGGATTAATATCAAACCTTGTCGGCAAACAAAGCTATTGATTTATAAAATAAATCCTCTAGATAATAAAGAGTTCATAGCCTTTTAATGATATCATGTTGGATATTATAGAAATTGATTTGGCGGAACTACTTCATGCCATTAATTTATAAAAAGTTTGAGGAAGCCTGAAGCCAACTTTGTTAAATACGACCATGTGATTTAAACTTGGATAAAGTACTTGAACATTGCAAACGTTTGCCAACAAAACCAACATTGGAATCTATGGACTGAATTGTACAAGCTTTGAATGAAATACAAACATATTGTTCAATTTTTTTTAAGGTATTTGTCTAAATTTTACTTAACTTTTTGTTTTCTTTTTGGTGAAGAAGCAAAGTTTTGAAAAAAAGAAATCATGAATCATTGAGGAACCTCAAAGGGAAATATTTAATATGATTAATGAAATAAAGTCGTTCTTAGAAGAAAGTTTCCAGTTTTAAAGCCCACCAGATTGGGAAAAAATTGTGCATATGAATAAACTATATATGAATTGGATAAAACTTAACAAAACAGTGGAAATCAAGAAGGCTAATACTTAGTAACAAAATGTGTTGTTTAGATAAATAGTATGAGAAATTCCTCCACCAACTCTCTTCAAACTTTCTATGTATTTTTTTTAGTATGTTAATAGGTAAAGTTCAAGACAGGAAAAAGAAGTTAAGATATATGTGGAAAAACAACAAGATGTAGTAAAGCATTCAATAAGAAAATTTAACGTATTAGATTCTTACTAAGAAAATAATTCCTCAAAAACCATAAATTAGAGAGAAGAGTTTTATGGAAATTCACAATCTATTTTTCTATAATTTCTTTCTAAGGTTTCTTTAAACAAGTAAGTTCTCGTTATAACAAAATTGTGTTTTATTTATACAGTTTCTTTTTTTAAATTTTTTTATTATTATTATTTATTTCATTTGTTATAATGAAACTTTCATAAAGAGGAAAGGAAAAGAAAAAAAAATTATTATTGATGTTATACCCCTTTCCTTAAATAGGAATTTCTTTTATGTATATGTTTAGTGATTTACACACACACACACACACATATATATATATTCTTTACTTGTTTCTTTTGGCATAAAGATAGAAATAAACAAAAAAACAGAGGGCAAAGATAAGAACAAATAAATGAACATAGAATATTTCTATAATTTTGAAGGATGTAATAGTGCATAAGTAGGAATGATAATGCATAAATACTTATCTAGTTGTCTTTGTTGTTCATGCTTGTAGAAATTTTGTGGCCTTATCTTATGGCCAAGACTCTTTTTGCCTCAAAAGTTCACTATGGTGAGCTTGGTAGGGTTGCTTTAGGAAAGCAAAAGAAGAATACTATTGCAACTTCTCTTTCTACGAAAATGCTAGGAGGGAGAATTGAGATGATGGTATTATCAAGGAAAAAAAGAAAAAATTGCTCTTTTTTCTAAGAAACTGCTAGTAGGGAGAATCGGGATGAAATTCAAATTTAAGCGCGGTGAATGCTCACTTTCTGTCACTAAATTTGGATCTAAATCACTATAGGTCCTAGGTTAAGATGAATAGGTACAGAAATTTTGAAAGAATTTCACCTATGTGATTGCTTTCAGTAATGCTAGAGCCCTTAATGTTGTAAGAGTCACCACTAAATTTCGTATTTGTAGGGAGACTAGAATTAAAGTATGGCACATTATTTTTGCAAGGTAGAGTACTTTTTCACATACTATAATTATGCTTGAAGAGAGTTTATTTGTACTCTTGAAGACATGCGCATTCTTTTGAAACTTTTTTGTGCTGATAGAGATAACTTTTGTTCATTTTTTTTTCTAGGGAAGAGAAAAGTGTCAAGAAATTCTTTATGGACTTGTTTAAGAGCCAGGTTAAAGCTTTCAAAGTGGCACACTTTTCTAACTAGGTAAGGTTCTTTTATAAGAAGTTCAATATTAAAGGCTAGAGCAATCCTCCTATATATCTAGATCACGCTCATGAGTTAGTGGCTTTGTTAATCATACGGTTGGCTCAATATGTCCTCCCAAGTTGTCTAGATGATGGGATGTCTTCTTCAGTTATTCCTTATGCGATCAAGATTGCTAAAGGTATGAGCTTTCCTCTTACTCCATTATACTTGAGATCTTTATATAAGAGGTTAGACTTATATCACTCTAAAATTGCTAAATCAGTTGGTCGCTATAGAGTCTTAACTTATATTGATGTATCATTCATTTAGATGTGTCAATGGGAGAGATTTCATAGTTGTGCCTCCACTTCTAACGCGTATCAGCCTTCTGTGTCTTCCTCTACAAATAAAGTTTTAAAAGACAATTATAAAGCTTGGGCATGGCATGAGCAGACTTATAAAGAGAACATTCTTAAGGTGTTGGATAAGGCAGATCAATATACTGCATAACCTTATGTGAGATCAACCAATGGTTTTAGTGATCCAACAATTTATTACGATGGGCAAACATTTAATGTTGGAAGTTTTTCGTGTGGGTTAAACCTCTTAGTGTGGATTCATTATTCTCAATTACCTTCCATGATTAAGATGACTAGTTTAGGTTCTAATATCGATTTGTTGTCTATCGAAGTATACTTTCTTTAAAGAATGGCGCGTCAATTTGGGTATAATCAATCAACTTCACCTAGACCCTTTTTTCTTAAAAACTTCTCTTATTGTACTTCCTTATTTTTTATTGGTGTGCTTAATCATAATATGGATAAGTTCAAAAGCTATGTTGTTTCAGCCTTTGACAAAATAGGTGCCTACACTATTAGTTGATATACTTATTAAGGAGACTATCTTTAGGAATGGACCTTGTTTGTTATGCCTAATCCTAAAGTGCAATTGCATGCTCCTTCCATCAGTAGTAATGACGTGTCGCTTCACTTGATTCTTTAAAAGGAACAAAACCTCTCGCTAAGTAAACTTGTTTCTTACTCTTTTCATCTCTTTTTTTCATTACATTCTCACCTTGATATTACTCTTATTTTCTTTTTTTCTTAAGGAAGAGTCAACTCTAAGTGCAGAGGTAGAGGGACAAGATATCTTAAAGTTTAAAAATGAAAAAGAATCATGTGACCACACAAATGATTATGAGTCTAATGATGAGTCAGTTGAAACGAGGCTTACCAAACATGAATATTTGAGTTTGAGAAAAGGAGTGGACGGTAAAGTTATACAAGAAAGTCTAATAGATATGATCGATTTCTACCTTTTACTATGTAAAATGTTGGTGGTGATGAGGTCAATGCCACTACTAGAGTTAATTTAAATGTTCTTGGGACTGTTTCAAGATGTGAATTCTGATTTTAGCTTTAGGATGCCTCAATATAACAATGCAAATACCATTCCCGGGGAAACTTTTGGAGTTACCCAAAACATTCAGAATAACTTTGGAATTGGTGTTATTCTTGGTGTTGCTTGCAACGTTTCCTCTTTTAAGAGTGTTTCAAATACAACTTGCAATGCTTCTTTTCCTGAAGGTGTTCCGAGTACTACTTGCAATACTTATTCTTCTAGGGGTGTTTCGAATACTATTTACAATGCTTCTTCTTCTAGGGGTGTTCCAAATTCTACTCACAATTCTTTTTCTTCTGAGGGTGTTTTGAATACTACTCATAATTTTCCTTCTCCTTTCAGGGTGTTCTAAATAGTATCCACAATGCTTCTTCTTCTCTTATAAGTATTTCAAATAACATAAATATTATTTATTTAAGTATTGTTACACCCCTTCTTATTACTCACTTCGTGTCATCCTCTTTTATTTATGATTGAATGTAGAGACAATACTTCTGATACTCATTTAGAAAACTTTCATAGCATTCTAGTCTTGTCGCAACACTTGTAGAATTTAGAGCAAATCTATAATGTAGAAGGTGAATTTTGGCATTTTAAAGGCAAATTCATGAACAAAGCTAATATAGATATATTGGGTAGTGCCTTAGAGATTGCTTCCTCTCCATAGGCAACATTGCTTTCAAAGAATTGCAGAAAATGGTGGATCTCATGGAAGATGTCCTCAACTCTGGTTGTCGAATTAAATGTCTTGACACTTGTATAGTCAAAGCCAAAGGATACATTTTGACGAGGTTTGACAAACCTAGCATAGAGGTAGAGATAAAAAAGCTTGATGCAAGGAAGATAAAGTTGCAAGGAAAATTAGACAACTATTTCGATTTTGAGAATAATAGATCCTTCTCCCCTCTGAACTTCATACTTAACTAACTTGTTCTAGTTTTTCTTTTTCTGACATTGTAGACTTATTTTTCATGCTAAATATTTACTTTTTCTTCGTGTTTTATTTCTTCACTCATAAACTGAGATACATTTTTCTATATTTCATTATTTGCAAACATATGAATGTTTCACAAGTATCATTTTGCGCTGCCAAAAGGGATTTTCAACTTCACATTAAAGAGAATAATCTTCAATCTAGTATGAAGGAGAATAACATATCCTTTATATGAGCATTCATAGCTGCAACCTATTTATGAAGGGTAAGCTATGGCCAGAAAGTGAGCGATAAAACTAGCAGCTAATAACGTAATATTATTACAGTCAGATTATGAGTGTTAAAGCTTGCAACTGATAATGTGAATTATATGGTGTAAAATTTAAACTATAAAGATTATGACCAAGTGCAACAATAATATTATAGCCAAAGTAAGAGCAATAAAGCTTATGAGTGAAAATGAATTTACTTTAAAATATCGCAAGACAGCCAAAATGAAAACGATAAAGGTACAACTAAAAATGCATTTACTTTAAAATATACACTGCAATTAAACAAAAGCTTACTCTAAGAAGTCATTCATAAAAGGAGACAAATAATGGATGGCATTCTCATACATGATATTTCTTAATGTATTGGAAATTGACTAGTACTATAACAGAATTAGTCTTTAAATTCATTAGTTTGCAATATCCACTCACATTCACCTTATGAACAATGTATGATCCTTTCCACCTTGGACTAAACTTGGTACTTATATTTCTCTTCTAATATGTTTTGTTGCACAGGGTACTAAGTCACCCACTTCATAGCTTTTTTTCCTTACCAATTTGTCATATGCTCTACTCTATCTTCTTTGATATGTGGAAAAGTTCTTTTTGGCTTTATCCCTCATTTCCTCTAATGTTTCCAATTCCATCATTCGTAAAGTATCATTGTCCATTTTAACATCTAGGGCCAATTTTGCTAATGGAACTAGGATTTTTGCTTACAAAATAACTTCTGTCTAGTATACTAAAGAAAAAATAGTAACGTTCGTAAGTCATTGCTTAGAAGTTCCATATGCGTATAGTGCCATAAGAACAACATCATGCCACATATTAAGATCATCATGTACCATTATATTCAGCATCTTAAGTAGAGTCTTGTTGGTGGCTTCAGCTTGACCATTACTTTTAGGGTAATAAAAGGCTCACATGGTCGATATCATAAAAAGCTAAGAGTTCTTTTACACTAGAGTAAACAAATAGGGTACCACTCTTTGACAAAATATGCTTGGGTATTGCAAATCTACATATGATTTTTTCTTTAATGAAGTTGCCTACAGCCAATCCAATTACATTCTCCAAGGGAACAGCCTTTACCCATTTGGTGAAGCACTCTGTTGCTACAAATATCCATGTATATCTTTAGAAAAAAGACCAATAGGTCCAACCAAGTCAAACTCCAAAGTATGGAAAGGCCAAGGTATGATGATGCTATAAAGTACTACAATTGGAGTATGTATAGGGTTTCCATGGACTTGACATTCATGGCATTTTTTTGCATAAATCATTGCATCTGTTTCCATAGTAAGCCAAACATATCCAAGATCCAACAATTTCTGATAAAGCTTCCTCCCCTATCATGTTCTTCACTACTTTCAATGTGAACTTCTTCCAATAAAGGATTTACATCAATTGGAGAAACACACTTCAATGGAGGTCATGCAAATGATACTCAAAATAATTCATTCCCTTTAAGGAAAAACCGTTGAGCTTTTCTCTTCAATTGTCTTGCGTCTTGGAAAATTTGTTAAAAGAATTCCATTTTAAAAAAAGTTGATGTAAGGTTTACGCCAATCACCCGCACTTCGTACAAAATGACATTCGTGCACATCTAGATATTCTGAACACTTGGGACAAGGCTATTGAAATTGGAGCACATCTTTGGACTATTTGGACAAAAATACCCTACTTTATCGAGTAATCGATGCAACGGTGTTCTTTCCTCTCCGCACCATTGTCCATACATTGCTTTCAATTTTTCTTCTACTTCATGATTGGAAATGCATCTAGCTAAGACTCCATTGCTTCCCTTATGGTACACACACCATGGATGAGAGTGAAATACTTTAATCGTGGTATAGATGTGTAGAAGAAAAAAAATTATCAGCCAATTACGTGCTGCCATGTGGATTTAATAATATTTTAACCATATAATTAATTATAAAATAATTAATTTATTGGTTAGATTTTTTAAAGACATATAGTTGAACCAATTTACCTATTGGTATATATTTATCTCCCAAAATAATTTAGAGATAATATTCATATTTTGACCAATCAAATATTAGCTATTGGTCATCCAATTTATCTCTAAATAAATCTAAATTATTTAGAGATAATATTTATACTTTGACCAATCAAATATTAGCTATTGGTCATTCAATTTATCTCTAAATAAATCTAAATTATTTAGAGATAATATTTATATTTTGACCAATCAAATATTAGCTATTGGTCATCCAATTTATCTCTAAATAAATCCAAATAATTTGGAGATAATCTTCATATTTTTGACCAATTAAAATTTAATTATTGGTCATTTAAATTATCTCTAATAATTATATTAATTTAGAGATAAAAATCAAATTGAAATTATCTCTAAATAAATTAGAGATAATACCTAATTTCGGCCAATCAAAATTCAAGGACTCAAAGTCCTACCAATCAAAAGACTTTCAATGAGCATCATAATTTATCTCTAAATAAAATAATTTAGAGATAATTCAAAGAGATTTCATTCTCATCAAAGTCTCCCACTTAACATTATAAATAGGGGGCTCCTCCAAGTCATTTTGATTCATTCGGAAGCATTTGAAGATAGAGAAGCATTCGAAGATTGAGAGCATTTCAGAGATCAAGAAGAATATAAGATTTCTGGGGTGAAGATCAAGCAACGGCAAAGTTCGTGATCAAGCAACAGCGAAGTTCGTGATCAAGCAACAGCGAAGTTCGTGATAAAGTAGCGGCGAAGTTCGTGATCAAGACAAAGTCCAAGTTCGTGACTCTTGAAAATGAAGTGAAGAAATTAATCAGAGGAATTTTCAGAGATTATCACTCACATCATCAAATATTTGTATTTGTCTCATAATTTTCAAGTCAAGAAATTTTGACGAGAAATTTGTGTGTACAAGATGTAGAGCTTGGATTGAGTAAGTCTCTTACCATAGGTGCACGTTAGTCCTCTTCTTCATAGATGGAGGGTTGTATAAGCTCACTGGATGGATATGGAAGCCTTCTTTTCAATACCGAAATGGTGCTTTGATCTTTCTCCTGCATTTGTATCTTGCAAGCTAGAGTAGCAAATGTGTCTACATGTCTATTCATCAATCTTGAACTATGTTCACATCTCACCTTTGAGAATTTCTATAAAAATGACAAGACAATAAATCTGTATAATGCAAACATAGGCTCTTTAAGAGAAAACTCACCATTTCTTTATTTTACAATGAGATTAGAGTCTCCATGGATGCACAAGTCATTGACTTCACCAACAGTGCCCTTATACAACTCCAGAATCAAGGGTTTACACTCTGCTTGGTTGTTGGTGCCAGAGAAATCTAGCTTGAAATGAGATGGGATCTTCTTTATTAGGTACATTCACTTTTTACATCTCCTTTGAATGAGTTTGATTGTTGTAAGAATTGAAGGATGACTCATCTGGGACAATGTATCACACCTCAAACTAGTCCAAGTTGATATCTATCTAGAATTTTCATCAATACAATTCAGATATAATAATTCACTTGTCAATTAAAAATGTTACGATAGTTTATATTGTGCGATGAAATTAAAAATGAGATCAATTTTATTGTTGACAGTTTTGTTTAGGTTGGTGATCCAATCATTCCAGGTAAAAGATGGTTCAACACGTTGGTCAACCTTTCTGTTTGGAAAAGCTGCATTCCTTTGATTTCCCAAAAGAGCATTATATTACTCTCAACTTTGAATTACTCATCTTACAAATTGAAGGCAATTTATTAAATATACAGTCTTTTAGTGGTTAGGAATTCCACTGAATTAAGCCACATTAAAACAAAAGGCCCAATGACCACATATTGGGTGATTACTCAAGTAGTATTATGCGTTGGTGAGAGAGAATGATTGTCACAATGTCCAAAACTTGAAACAATACAAATAGTTTTTTATCCTTCTTAGAGTTAGAACGAATGTTGCTTTAAGAAAGAGACTGCATAAATGCAAATTATTTATTTATATCAAGTGGAAGCCTAGCTGGATCTGGAATGAAGTTCAACTTGAGCAAATTGGAAGTGACTCAGCTTGTAATTGGGCTAAATTTGGTGTTGGTACGACAAGTAGGCACTGGAGAAGGAAGGAGTGGGCAGACGCCCCCTCTTTCTTCCCCTTTTCGGCTAAAAAACCAACTTCCCTCGAACTCATTTGGGCCCCCAAGAGGTAACCATTTTGATTTTTATTCTTAGGATTAAATCCATGTCCCCACATTAATAATATCAACCTCACTAATGGGCCAGTAGGAACATAAACTATGTATAGTTTGGTAAATAAGTGTTGTTTGCTACAGAAATCCGTAGAAGATGCATGCTTTTCCATTTCTAGAATCGAGTCTCCCTTGGTTAAAATCAACAGAGTCCCCCGGCTTATATATTAAGGTTGTATTATTCACATATTCACCCCATCATCAATTTCTTTTTATTTTCAAATCCCTCACACTTTACTCGAGCCATGGCGTTTGGTATGAATACAGCAATTTTACTCTTTACGATGGCGCTTTTTGGAGTCTCAATGGGGGCCGTGCACCAGGTCGGAGACTTTGGTGGATGGAACATTGTTGCTCCAGTTGATTACCAAAAGTGGGCTGCAACCAGGAACTTCCATGTTGGCGACATTGTTGGTAACTAATTAAGCTCCCCGATCCTCTGGGTTTCTACTCCTTTCAACTAGTATTTGATGATTTGGTTACATGATAAAGTTGGTTTAATTTGATTGCAGTTTTCAAGTACAAGAAGCTGCTCCACAACGTGCTCCGTGTGACACACCAGAACTTCAAGTCATGCAACGCAACATTTCCGATTGCAGTCTACTCCTCGGGTTCTGACACCATCGAACTCACAAGGCCCGGCCACTTCTTCTTCATCTGCGGTCTTCCTGGCCACTGTCTAAGCGGGCAAAAGCTTCACATTGAGGTGGCTCACGGCCAGGAATACCTTCAACCTTTTGCTTCCGGTGTTAATCACTTACCACAGTCAGGCTCAGAGTTTGATCAGGCGTTGGCACCCAGTCCAGAGAGCATAGAACCGATCCCAGGCCCAGCTCAGAGCAGTTCTCCATCTCTCAAATTGTTCAACGTCTGGGCCGCTCTGGCAGTCCTTGCATGTGGATTAGGTGTTACTGGCATCGTTTACTAGCCGATTGGGTTTCATTTCTAAGTAATTGTGCCAATGTTACAGTCTTCTATTTATAAATAAGCTTAAACTGATGACAGGCATGTTTGAAATACACTATAATGTTAATCTGCTTTTTTGAATTGATGAAACAGTGTTTGAATTGAACGTGATAGGTAAAAAACAATGACAATTGTTAGAGAAGAAAAAATCCTACATAATATAAAATTATATAAGTTATAAAAGATCTAAATTGTATATTTAGAAATCTAAATTATGTATATGTTATATAGATAAATAAAGTATATATATTTAGAAAGTCAATCTTAATTTTATTTATATTCTAACTCTACTTAAAATATTCTTATTCTAATAAGACAGTGTTGTCTAATTAGATAATATTATTGTATAATAACTCTAACCAAATAATTTGTATAATTATCTTTTATATATGGCGAATCCTAATCTTATTCATAATTTAACTAAAACTAACAAACAATATTACAGTATAACTCTAATAAGATGCTGTAATCTAACTAGATAATAGTATCGTATAATAATTTTAACTAAATAATTTATATAATTATCTTAATATTTTCTTCAAAATGATTCCTAATCTTATTCATAATTTAACTAAAACTAACAAACAATATTACAGTATAACTCTAATAAGATGTTGTAATCTAACTAGATAATAGTATCGTATAATAATTTTAACTAAATAATTTATATAATTATCTTAATATTTTCTTCAAAATGATCGTATATGCAACTTGAGTTTGGAATTAAACTAAGATAAACTAATTCTTGAAATCAACTAAATGTTGCATGACCTGGTGAAACATGAAACACATGACAGATTGTTGTGATGTCAAAAATTTTACAAATAAAAGGAATTCAAACTCACATGGACAGTCAAGAAAATTTATGAAAATATGACATTTTGAGATTAAATGTATGCAAGTATCAAGTTCTATTATAACTAAAATAATAATATTATATATAGATATATATATATATATATATATATGTTCTTCAGTGCACCAAAGGGAGAGAAATTAATATCATAATGTTCAAATTCTCCATTTTTTTGGACAAACATCACAATAGCTTTTCACTCATATGAATTTGAAAAATTATGACAAAAATTAATAACTTGTTAAAATTATGCAAAGATATTAATAATTACCTTTTCAATTAAAATTTTTAAATATTTTTATAAACAATATTTCAATATCTTGGTTTTAATTCTCAATTTTAATTTTCATAACTTAATTTAATTGACAACTTTACCAAAATTTACTTAAGAAAGTTTACGTAAATCTTATCTGCTTTTCATTTTTTTTATCTTGCGATTTTATCTTTTAACGTTCAAGTGCTTACTTTATTTATAAAAACTATGATTGAATGACTACATTATCCATAGAAAGGATACTAACATATCAAAACTGTAAGAGTTTTATGTAAATATATCTTTTAAATTTTAGAGAAGAAAAAAAAAGTAAATTTTGTTTAAATTGGAAAAATAAATAACCAATTATAAAATAATAATAATTAATGTCAAAAGTATATCGTATTTTTTACTGTGGGCATCCGTTTCAGAATACAAATCCTTTTTGGTATGGGAAACCCCTTTTCATGCAAAACTTGAAGAGATACATGTATTTATAGAGCCAGTGAGCCAGCACCGTGGGTTGTCTTCACAAATTAACCAACTCGTTGCAAACGCTTTCTTTTACAGTCTTGCTCTCTCTGTTGCTTTCTTGCTCTTCAGTTAATTGATTTCTTTTGATAATCGTGGTTCGAGTATGGCTTCTGCTAAGAGAATCCTGGCTTTCCTTTTGATGCTGGCTTTCTTTGGAGTCCTCCTTGGTGCCGTTTACAAGGTCGGCGACTCTGCTAGTTGGAGTATGAAGAGAAATATTGATTTCTCATTCCCCTTCTTCAAACTCCGATTCAGAGCAAGTGGATCAGCGACTTTCTCCGTAAGTTTTCTAAGCAATTATCAATTTTCCTCTGTTTCTCCTTTTCTTCTTTATTTTTTTATTTTTTTGAGAGACTGCTTCTTCGTGTTGTTACAGTGTACACCTTTTATTACTACTTGACAATTCTCATTGCTTGCCTTCTCTTCATCATGCAGTTTTCGAGTAAAACAGTCAATTTCACAATATGAAGCAAGTGAGTTTCAACGATTTCCAATCATGCGGCGGGACATCCGCTATCGCCTCCTACACCTCTGGTTCTGATTCCATCCCCCTTCCCTCGACAGGCCCGGCGACTACTTCTTCATTGGCTGAGTTCCTGGCCACTGCCAAGCAAAGCTGAGGTATTGGTCACGCCATCTTTCCTGGGCCCAAAAGCAAGTCCAAAGCGTACCTCCTTAAGGTTTGCCACTTGCAAACCCACAGTCAGAGATGTCGCCACCTGGCCCAACTCCTTAAGCTTCCCTGGGCATTGAGTCTTGTTGCATTTTGTTTCTTGGTTTTTACTTCAATAACTTGGTTCGGGTAGGAAATTTTTTTTTATTGTTATTTAATTTGGACTTGTCCTATGGTAATTGGCTTGTTTAATCGTTAGATTAAACAAATGTTCAATCTAATTTTGCACCTTACATGGTTTTCTCTGTTTGTACTATCAAAAAATTGGCGTTTCTTGCGAATCTAACGCATTCAAATTCCATCTAGAGAACCAAATAAATATTAAACTAAACCTTCAACCCATTGCTGAACTCTTAATATAAAGAAGATAGGTGAAAGAACCTACAGGAATTCCCTTGACTTTTAGTTGTTGTGATAATTTATTTAACAGATCATTTTCGAAAAATAAAACGAAAGCAACATTATGCAGGAAAATAAAGCTGGAAAAGAAACCGGACGGAAGCTTAGACACTAATTCTAGTAAAAGACTATCAACGGGACAGGGAAGGGAGGAGGTGAGGACAGAGGAGAGGAGGTAGTATTAATATTTCAAGTAAAAAACATAGGCGAAATTAGTTATAGCAAGTAGTGCAATAGCAAAATTGAAATGGGTTTCAAGGATCTCTTGAGAGGGGAAGCACCGAAAATATGTATATAAGATAATAAGATTGTGATTCATACATTAAAGCATGTAATAGGTCATGTCCAAGCTATTTTGATATGGTCCTTTCAACTCTTTAATTTTATTCTTTCATGGTCCGAGGTTTTTTATTAACATTTCCTTTATTAGTTTATCAAAAAGAATCACAATTAATTGCACTAAATTCACTACATTTACGACACTGATTGCAAATATCCTAAACGTATTCTCCTCTTCTTCTTTTTTTAATTGTTTCCAAAAGAATCGTTTCTTTTCCTAAGCTGGCATCAGACATGTTGCTGTAAAAAGGGTAACTTTTCCAACAACAGATAGTCAATCAGTCATCAATCTGTCATTAATTTGCCCTGAAATCCCTCTGCCTCTCTCAGCCCCACGTCTTGTGGTTAAGCCATGGTTTCTGCTAAAAATGCAATGCTTATGTTCATGATAATTGCTCCTTTTGCTATCTGTTTTGGGACTGTTTACAGGGTTGGTGATGCTTCTGGTTGGCATCCAATGTTCGATTACCAAAACTGGGCATCTTCCAAGAAATTTTGTGTTGCTGACACTATTCGTAAGCTATTCTTCTGTTTCTGAAACAACTTGTATTTTTCTTTTGGTGTTCTTGCTCTTTTCTTTTTACCAAATTCCGTCTGTTTGTATGTGTAAGTTTGTCATTTGTTTTTTTATTCATTTGTTAGGCTATACGACTAATATATCTGTCTAAAATTAAGAGAAAATTTTGATGCTCACAACAGAAGGATCAAACTAAGGGACAAGGCGATCCATTTTCCTTTATATGATTTATTGTATTTCTCATTCTCTTTGCACTAGGCTTAGCCCATCCTAAACCCTTGTCTCATGTCTAGCAATATCTACTTTAACATTTGTTTCAGCTCCTAATCACATTAATCAAACATAGACAAAAATGCCTTTGATTTGTCTTGGTTTCTACTCTAAGACTGCTTGCTACATAAATTTCATAGAAGTCATTTCGTCATTCGTGAAATAACTACCCCCTGCTCTTGCTTCGTCTGCGGCTGAACTTTTTCGTGCTATGATTCAACCCCTACTACAACCACGCAACCCGACCTTTTTAGTCTTTGGCTCTACAAGAAAATACAGCTTCTTTGATATTGTATTAAATAATTCACTTTGCAGGTTTTGAATATAATGCTATATTTCACAATGTGAAGGAAGTTACTGAACCAAATTACCGAGAATGTAATGCAACAAATCCAATTGCAACCTACTATACTGGCAATGATTCGTTCACCTTGAAGCAGCCTGGCCACCGCTACTTCCTTTGCGGCTTCCCCAACCATTGCAAATATGGGCAGAAGGTTGACATCTACGTCCATGAAGTTTCCAGCCCCAGCCCTGCTCCAGCTAATTCACTTCCATTCCCACCATCTCCTGCAGCTAAGAATCCAGCTCCAAGCAGTGCTCGTACTAATAGTGCTTCATCAATCCATATTTCCATTGTTCAGATTGCCATTAAATCCCTGGCTGTGGTTGTCCTTGCATATTTTGTTTGATTAGGTGATAACTTCTCTTTAGATTACCTAGCTTGTTGGAATTTCATTCATAGGAAAACAAGTTTCATTGGATTAAACTGTTCGCAAACGAGAGACAAACTTTCAATAGCACTGTCTCCGTCACTATAAATCCATCTCCTTTAAAAATGCTTTGGAATAAAAATTGTTTCACACAGCCCACCCCCGCCCCACAAAAAAAACAAAAAAAAAGAAAGAAAAAGAAAAAGTTGTTAAAAGTTAGATCGGCAATCCTCTCAACCGGCCTCTCACTAGCCTGGTCTCTCCTCTTGAAGAGTGATGGTCTTAAATTCAATGAATTAAATGTTTGCAGTAACCTACCTTCCATTTGACCTTGAATTTCAATCAATGGATTGCGATTGTTTAATGGCTTTTCAGTCTAATGGTATAGCATCATGGCTAATCTGAAAGGTTGGACGTGAATCTTGCTGTGGCCCTAGCTAGCTCACCCTCACCTAAATTACTGTTGCATGAGCATGGGTGGCGATACCCAAATACCCAGTAGGATTGTAGAGATGATGCATTATGGATTTACGGTTTCAGTATTTTACTTTTGTCCCTTGATAATCCAATTGGAATGAAGAATGGAACTTTTTGTATTGGTTATTATTTATGCATAGAATCCATGGGATAAATGCAAAAAATGGGACCAATGTCCATAAATTGAGTGGAAATTAATTCCACCAAAGATAATTTAACGATTTTTCCTCCCCATACAAGGAAGAAATCCAATGGAAAAGGGACATAATCACTCGGGGAAAACATTTTTTATCCTCTTTTGCTTGTGAACTGAGCATATGCCCAAGTTGCCAACAAAATCATTGCAGATTTCTCTGCCCTTGTGATTCCGTACAAATCATGGACAAATTTTGATCGAGTTGATTTGAGAGTGGGGGATGGCCGTTGGCCCTTGATGCACATTCTCAAACTTACAGAGATGCTGGTAGAACTCCCATCATGAATGCAAGAATACCTCTCAAGGATGGTTCACATTAACTGCTTGGGGCAGTTGTCTTCTCCAAGCCCAAGGAGATGCATGTCCCATATTTGCCAAATTTATCATACCTTATGGGTTTATTCCGTACTAAAATAAAAATGTTGGGAAGGGGGGGTGTTGGAGATCTGGGTCACAGAGGGTTTTTTCGCCTGTTTCCTTTAACTACTAGTTTGGATGACCTGGTAAATCACATTGTAGTTAAAAGTAAACCTTTATTTATGAGAAGAAAACAATTGTCCTCGACAATTAAAACATAAAATTCTCACTCTCAATATTTCAAATTTGGAACTTAAAAGAAGGGAAATCATTGTAAGGTGTCAACAACTTTGATGGGAAGGTTATTTGTGTTCTTAAGGAAAAATTGAAAAAGGAAAGAGACGAATCAGATGAGTGAATTACAACCTTGTTTCTGCTGGTATTGTTGGGGTTAAAAATAAAGTAGATGGTAATATTCATATTCCACATGAATGCCTTGAGTCTTGACCAAAGATATCTGCTTTCATTTATACATCAGCTTTAACACTAAAGAGTTACAACAGTGAGCCTTTAAGACAACAATTTGACTTAGAATTGCCATAATATATGTCTTGGATACCCTGTGACTGTGCAGGGTGTGTCTGGTAGGTGTCTTAACTTGGAGAGAGATGTATAAAAGTATAAAGGAGGCAGCAAATTCCTCCAAGGCCAGTATTTTGTTTAATTCACTTATTTAGGCGTTTCTAACCAAACCTTCATCATCCTTTCATAACAAGGAAAACGAAATAATGTTGGATGAAGTAATTCACCATCGATAAAGTTAATAATAACTGGGAATTAGAACACCAAAAAAAATCAATAGACTGAAATAAAAGGTCACAGGTACTTTAGTCTCCCTATTTACCTGTTTTGGCATAGAAAAATAGTATGAGATTTTACTCTTTTATATACGTATGTTGGATTCAATCAACATATATGAAGAGATAACTTTGTGCTTCCTCAATCCTGTTTTAGCAACAGAATGCGGCCGGCTAGCAAATTCAATCACACTATCATATTCTTGCAAGCCATTGACCCCAAGTACATCGTCTTAGAATTTAATTACCAAAATGGAAAGTAATTAGAAAAATAAGGTCCAAAACAATTAAGAGTGAATAGAGAATATGCCGAGAAAATTAAAATCAAACTTTATTTATTAAGGAGGTGCTTACATGGAGGTTCAACGCTGTTTCTACGTTGCTTCAGTTTGAGAATTAAAAATGGAGAGAATTCAGAGAAAAGAGTGAAGAAGGAAGTCGCAGTGGCAAAGGAGATGGGCGAAAGCATTAAAGAAGGGAAAGCGGGAGCCGAGCCGAGTAAGAAGCCGAAGTTGGCGCTTCCCATAACCCGAAAAGAACACGTGCAAGGACAGTCCAAACACGTAAGATTCTCACTACCAAATTAGAGAAAGTAAACTCTCCGTAAAACATAAAAAAAAATAATTTAAAAAATAAACGACAAAGGACAACTGAAGAAGCACTCCGTGTATATAAGATAACCACCACCACCACCATCACCAATAGGCCAGACCATCCGATTCCTATTCCTCTCCTCATTCACTCCCGGTTTTAACCTCTTTGCTTCTCATCTGAGAGCCCAGTAGCCCACGGAGAAAACTATAACACCCCGCTCTCTCAACTTTCACTCGTCAGGCCACAGAGATTTGAAGTCAGAGAGATAGTGAGAGAGAGAGAGAGAAAGAAAGAAAGAAAGAGCGTGCAAGCATTATATTTTTGCTGATCGCCACCATTAATGCTTATCAGCAGCAAACCGTGACTTGAGCCAAGCTCTCTTTGCTTTTTTCACGGACTTGCAAGACGCCAGAAAGCAATCAATCAAACCAAAAGATAAAAAATTATTAAAATCTCCAAGGCTTTTTTTTCTCTGTTTTTTTTTTTTTGGTGGGGGTGGTAAAGAGTGGAACTGCCTGAAATGGAGCTGAGTAAGGTAACTTTGGAGATCTTCACGAAACTTGAGCAAAAATGGCTATCACACTGTGAAACCACTAAGAAGATTCGAATCCTCTGCATCGACGGTGGTGGAACCACCGGCATTGTCTCTGGTGCCGCTCTTATCCACCTTGAAGAGCAGATCCGCCTCAAAACTGGTGATCCGCATGCTCAAATTGCTGATTTCTTCGACATGATCGCTGGCACCGGTGTCGGTGCTGTTCTTGCTGCCATGCTCTCTGCCGATGATGGTACAGGCCATCCGCTTTTCACTGCTAGAGAGGCTGTCAAGTGTGTCACTCAGAATAACTCCGAGCTGTTCAAAGTTAATAAGCTTGCCGGAGTTCTGCACCGGCAGAAGCGATTCTCGGGTAAGAGCATGGATAAGGCGCTGAAGGAAATGTTTAAGAGAGAAGATGGAACGGTTTTAACACTGAAGGACACGTGTAAGCCTCTCCTGATTCCTTGCTTTGACCTCAAGAGTTCTGCTCCCTTTGTTTTCTCTCGCGCCGACGCTTCCGAATCACCTAGCTTCAACTTCGAGCTTTGGAAAGTGTGCCGCGCCACGTCAGCCACTCCCCGCCTCTTCAAACCTTTCGCATTGACATCTATCGACGGTAAGACCTCCTGCTCCGCTGTGGACGGCGGTTTGGTCATGAACAACCCTACAGCCGCGGCGGTTACACACGTGCTCCATAACAAGAGGGATTTCCCGTCGGTTAATAGTGTGGAGGATCTGCTGGTTTTGTCGTTAGGCAACGGTCCGTCGTGCGGAAGGTCAAAGGTCCGCGATAACGGCGAGTGCTCAACTTCCTCCGTTGTTGACATTGTGCTGGACGGAGTCTCGGAGACCGTAGACCAGATGTTGGGGAACGCTTTTTGTTGGAACCGTACGGACTACGTTAGAATTCAGGTGTGTGTGTCATAATACTTTCTTTTCATGTACCGTTGCTCTGTTTGGTTCTTAAGAAAATCGTTAATCCGTGGTTAAAGTAGTATGACTGGATTCAAGTGAGTCTTTTTTATAATTTTCCTCGGTCTTCTAAATGGCCAAACAGATTTCAACGATTTTAGGTTTTCTTTTCCTTCTGGACTGAATACAATTTGTGATCGACGGTACAGGCAAACGGACTGGGGAGAGAAAGGATGGTGGCGCCGAGAATGGAGGAGGTACTGAAGGAGAAAGGAGTCGAGTCCTTACCGTTTGGCGGGAAGCGGTTACTGACGGAGACTAATGGACAGAGAATTGAGAGCTTTGTGCAACGTCTTGTTGCCTCCGGAAAATCCAGCCTTCCTCCAAGTCCCTGCAAGGAATCGGCCGTTAGCCCACTTGCTAACGGCCGTTAGCTACTTTCTTTTTCCTTTTCTTTTCATAAATTTTTTTTTGTCCTTTCCTTTGTTTTTACTTTTATTTTTGTTTTCTCTCTCTTAACCCTTTTGTAAGTTACCAACCTCGAGTTTTACTTTAACCGTGCCCTACATATGGAGCAAAAATAGCTGCTGCTAATTAGTGGATGTCTGGGTTGTGGCGGAATTAGTGTAGATTAATTAGTATTAAGTTAATGATGATTTAAATGACATGCCATTATTATTGCCAACATTAAGTGTATCTCTTTTATTATTAACTTTGCCCGGTGGACCTCCAATGCCAAATTCAACCGACTTCTTTCTGTTCCCTTACAAACATTGTCATGCGCAACTATTCGGCAGCAGTGTTGTTAATGTTTTTAAGTCCAAATTTCAGTTTTTTGTGCATTTAAACCGTTAATTCTCCCAGCTTTTTCTAACGGAGAATGCCACATTACTTCGTTGGTGCATTGTTTCTTTTTCATTAATGAAAAATTTTAAGCTCAGCAATTAATGTGTTGCTGTTAATTTTGAAAAAAAAAATCAAATAAAAAGTTTTAAAATTACTTCAACTAACTAACATAGTAATCAAATAATATTGCAAAAATATCCTTCACTAAGTATATATAAAAAGAATGCCTATATGATAGCTTTCATTTTCCCATCTATATGTACCAAATGTGAAGGGTAAATAATGAGAATTATCAAGCGGTCCTAAGCGATGGGGATTCAAGGTAACTGGATGTGGAGGAGTTTATAAGAGAAAATAAATTAGTGCCATTACATGTCTACATTCCAGTTGTTGAATTAAGGTCCAAATTCCAAAGGAGCACCCAGATCTATTACTAAATGGCTAAATAACAATTTGTGAATTGAAAGCCTTGCGAAAATCTTTAGCTTGTGCAATGCAAGAAATTTCTATACCATTTGCGAGGACAAGCGGTAACACTTCTAGAGTTCATCATTTTTACACATCAATGAATTTGAAGCTTTATCTTTAGATTGAGGTAGAGCTGAGCCTGAGCTACCATGACAACTCAGAACTATTTTCATCCGAGCAAATTGTGAGACAAGTTCATGCAACCAGAGAGCGGGGAAGGGGGCCCTGCCAAGCATAAGCCTTGGGATCCAACTTGGAGAGTGGGGCACATTACTCCACCTGCATTAAATAAAATTTCCCTTTTAACTATGCCCTTCCCATCCCTTTTGTAAACGTTGTAGCCGTGGTTGCAAACAGAAGAATAGACATGGAAAAGGAATCAAATCCTCTTACTGTTAGATGGATATCTTACACTGTCAACAGCCAAAAAAACCTCTAACATCAATCAGTAAAAAGTATGGAGGGATAAAAAAATAAAACTTTTTTCCCTCAATGATTTCAACTTTTTTTAGTTTTCATTTGTAGCATGCTCCTCTGAATTTTCTTTGTTCCCTCTTATGGTAGGTAAGTTTGGTGGAGGATTGGAGCAGCATGTACTTCTCCCACTGCCATTATTTCTCTCTCCACTTGCGAGTTGGCATGAGACAATCCCACTATTCACCTTCACTTACTTGGATTTAAAATGGTCCCCGATTTGTTGCCTTGTGGCTTCCCATTTGGGTTTTTTGGCTTTATGAAATTTCATATTCTGAGAGGGTAGGATACTTTAATACCAGTTAGGTAGAATATACTCCACTCACCTCTCTAGTATCTTTCAATTTGGGGATGATAATGACATTAGTTAAAATAACATTTACAGCCGTCATTAAACAAAACTGGATTGTTTTCACCTTTTCAGTTCCTGGATAGGGTCCGAACCCCCCCACCCCCTTCTGGCTTGGCCAACCTGTTTGATGTGGACTCTGCTGAGCTCTGAACCCCCCACGGCCTACCCCCGACGGTTTTTACGTTGAGTTTTCATGGTGTGGGGAGGGAGGGGGACCTCCAATCTAGTTTTGCAAGTCAATTCTTTTTCCAATGGCAGGGAGACGTCAACCGTGACTAGCTAGCTAGTTAATTATTCCAATTCCGTTTATCTCGAACAAGTTATATATAGGGAGTGATTGTGTTTGTGAACATGACTTTTGGAAATTTTCATTTCGAGGTAAACTATCTACTGTATATTTTTTCATAGGAGCAGACATACGTGCTTAGACCTCACATGAGTCGATCAAGCACTCAAGGAATTTAATCGCTGATTCATTTTGCCTTTTTATTATGTTGGCTGAGGACGACACAGCGCTAGATTTGTATCAAAACATGAAAACAGACAAGTTGATTCTCATCCAATTAACTTTTACATACAAACTAAGAAGCTGCTATTCAACCGGGGATGCTTGGTTAAGGAAATTGTTATTTTGGTTCAATAATCGTACCATTATCTGACACCCTGCTTTGCGTTTTTTCCTTCATCACTTGGATTAAGCTGACAAGATTTGTTTTTCATGTGTAAGGCATTATTATTAATTAAATCTTCCTTTGTTTCATGCTCTTACTATTTGTCTTTGTTTTTTTATTCATTTTTCTTCTTTTTTTTTTACTTTTTACTCTTATTTTGAAATTAAATAGGGAAAATGAGAAGAAGATTCGAAATGCAATTTGAGGTATTTCATCAAATGGTAATATTGTCCAGCTACAATATTTTTATGGTAAAAATACCATAACATGCAAAAATATTGGTGATTTTGATTTCAACAATGTGTATGAAGATATAATGAAGAATTAATGAACACATGTAATGGAAAAATTCACCTAATTTTCAAATTTCTAGTTATTTATTTCTGTGGTACATAAAAAATCAAGAATAAATAAATTGTTTTGTTTTTCAGATTTGAAGGAGATATGTCTTATCTCGTAAATTTATATATTTAAAATTATTGTCAATAAGACATCATTGATAGAATTTGACTCCAAAACTATTTATAGCAAAAAACAAACTTACTGATTAAAAAATTTAATAAATCTCTAGGTCACAAATCATATTATTACATCCAAGAATCAAGATATACATATATATATATATATATGGCTTGCATGTGACTATGTAATTTGAGTATTGATAATTTCTTGCACCATCCAACACCGACCCTCATATCTCAATTCCATTTTTGACATTTTAATTGATTAAATTTCCATTCAAATGACTAAAAATAATATAAATTGCAACCAAGAATATGAGCCATGGAGATCTTGATCAACCCCACCATTGATATGTATGCAGTTGGAGCACCCTTCCAAAAAAAGGGGGGTTGTCTTCTTTCTCGATCAAGGAACAACCTCCATCTCCCACACAAAGATATGTTTAAGCCTTGTAGCCCCAATCCGTATTTAATCCCTTGTTAGCATTTGTTACAACAACATATAAACCTAAAAATCTTCCAACCTAGGCTTCGCTTGGCAGGCAGCTCAAAAGGTCTTGTAGTAAGCGGCTCCTGGCTCCCCACTTTGCTAATGCCAAAAACCCTTGCCCAAGCCAAACCACCTGAACCCGACAAGATGGAGTCCCCTGCCTTTTGGACCCATATATCCCCTACCCTCTCAAAAATTATAATTTATACTAAAACCCTTTTACTTGCAGCTTTGGCTGGTCGCCTCTGTTTGTTTTACGTGAAAAGAAAAGTTTATGATAATACTACTGCTGCTCAATACGTGGCTCAATGCTTTTCCTGTTTAGTGTTAGATTCCTTAATTCATATATTATTATAGATATTTATTTGTACCATACTTGTTATAATATTGGTTAGATTCTTTTCTAGTCACAAACGTGAAACAAGCGGTTAGAGTGCCCCATTCTTTTTTTAAGAAACAGTAAATAATGTGTTGATAGTATAAGAATCAATTCATAGTATTATACACAAATAATCATATATAGAATTGGTAGAGAGTTAAAACCCACTGTTGCCCTTTGGTTTTTGGCCCCGACATTGGATGCAAACTCTATATCTTTCTTGTTATCAAATTCAGTGCTCTGATCCCGTTTCTCATCTTAACTCTCTTCCTTTCTTTTTCGGGTACAAATAATGACTTTGCTGTGAATTATTAGCATTTTGTATTTGGGTAACATACCAGCATTAACTGTTTCTAGTAGGAAGATATGAGATATATAATCATATAGATATATGTTATATATATGTTTTTATGCTCATTATAAATATCATTAAGACTACAAACCAAAAGAAATCTAAGTTATACACTAAATTTTTTATTTTTCACCCTTGAAGTTAACATCCAACGTGTATAATGCTTCAAGTCTTCAACTATATATCGTAGTACTAAATTTAACATCCAATGTGTATATTAGGGCATGCCATGATCACTTATAAGATTCTTGCAAGGGAAAAAATCTAGCATTAATGATAAAATAGGGGTACAAGAGTCTTCCTATTTTACACTGATATGCAAGAGGGCCTCCTTGGGAAAAGGAGCAACATCGATCCGAACCAATTAATTAATACTAACTAACTTTAAATTTGTCTAAAAAAATGAAGAAGCCACTAAGCACTATGGTAAAAAAGCTAGATTCTACCCTAGGGAAGCTCCAAAGTTGGGAAATATGTAGGATTTAACTTTAACCTTGTTCCCTGTTTAGCAATACGGTTATGGCTATAAAGGTTGAAAAAGCTTAGAGTAGCATCTCTTTTATCGTTAGTAGACTTTTCCTGTCTTAATTATTGGTTTTCCATCGGGTGCTTATTTTAAGGGGAGTTTGTTTCTTCTTTTAGTAAAGCAGATTCGAGCAACCTCGCTCCATCAAGAGAAGCTTAAGAAACCAGTTTCCCTAGCAAATTAAGAGATTTAGTGGATAATAAGTTGGTTTCTCGATCTATCCCCAATTTGATTAAGTTCTCCAACATCATGAAGAGGATGAGAGAATCAAGGGTTTGGGTGGCTAGCTAGACCAAATTATATAATCCCCAATCATTAGTAAATTAAATATTTAACCACCTCATTGATAAAAAAAAAAACAAAGAGAGAATGAAGAGTGATTGTGAGCTTTTAAGTGGTTGGTGGCCGATCGTATTCAATTGAGGAAGACCACGTAATCTAAGAATTCCAATTTGATTAAGACCTAAGTCACCAGTGGGAGAACTAAAAGAGAGAAAGAGTGGTGTAAGGTTCAAGTGAACAAAGGGCAATTAAAGAAAGAACCCCCAAATAGATTAAGACCCAAGTTATACTCTTGAGAATCTTTCGCCACTACCACGGAGCCAAGCATTGTAGCTCCCTTAAACCTTTTATTAGCCCACTCAAAAATGTTTCTTTCATCTACACCTTTAGCTATAATGAGCAAAGCATAACAGATTTAATTAGTGCCACCAATCTCCAAACAGAAGACGACGCCGAAAAGGTTATTGAAAGACAGTGATGTACAAGCGAAACGTGCACCGCATGCTTGGAAAATACTTCAAGCTAGCTACCCGCATTGGTTTAGGGAATGGCCATTTAAAGTGTATTCAATTATGCTTGTACGCACATTGTGACTAAAGCCTTTATACGCTACATTCTTTCTATCTAGGTTAACTTGGGATTAGGGTGAGTATGATCTATTGGTGAATGATCCTGACGTTAGATTGCAGACAACTTATGTAGGATTTAGCTTAAAATTTTGGATCATGGATCAATTCATAATTTTAAGATCAATACTACGATACGATGTGATCCAAGATCAAATCTTGAATCTTATAAGTTTTTTTACAATATTAATATTTCATTATTATAAGTGTATATTACTATCAAATAATACACTAAATTCATAAATATATTACAAGTAAACTCACACATTGACATTACAATTCACATTATAATTCATTTATTTTTCAAGTTTTATTACTTCTAAAATCTTAACCTTTTTTTTATTTAATTGGGAAAATGAATCAGGGGGAAGCCAATCTTAACGTTTTGTTTAGTATATGTTGGTGATCATCTTTTCTTTTTTATTTATTCATTAATTGTTTGTATACATTGGATATAAACGTTTAGATACATAACTGTTTAATTTACAGCCAAGATCTTTAAAGTTACTCTTTTTATGCATCTAAGTCTTACAATTAGTAAATATTTAATTTCTTTTATATATAATTTTTAAATAATCATTATTGTTTAAAATTGGTTTAAAATTCGATCCTATAATTAGGTCATTGATGAGGGGTGATTAGTTGGCTAAAATCATGAGCTAACCGTTGCTCACCCCCTATTAAGGACCATGCCAAGCACCTTTTGGTGCTATTGGCAGCATCTACATGAGGTGATGTAGTTTGAACTTTAATTAGTCCTATGGTTTCCCAGCACTTGGGAATTAGTATAATTAAGAATTTGAAGATTTAATGTGTATTTTTTTTACTCAAGAAGGCAAAGCAGGTCTGAATTTAAGAACCTTGCGAAATGTTGAAGTGGCACTTGAACTTGACTCGGGCGGCAAAATGAGATGAACTTTTATCTCATTGATAAACCAAAAGTAGGTTGTCGACTTCAATATATGGAAGGAAAGATTGTAGCATAAAACAAATAAAGAAGAGGTATTTTGTTCATTGACTTTTCGGCTGATCTTGATCAAGTTTGTTGATCTTAATTATGTCACCTTCTCTCAAGCCATTTAAGAATTGTATGTTTGGTATTGGCATGGCGGCTCTTAGTTTGTCATTAATAAGCTAATTTATGCATAAATGTTTAGGGTTGGCGGCTCATTATAATTACTTGAATCTAATTTATTGGAGTTGAGAAAATTGTCAATTTGCTTTGCCAACTTCACCCACCATTGGGGTTTCCGTATAAATTTTACTCTTGTGTAGTCGTGATCTGTTATAGATTCGACCTGATTCGGCTGACCGGCCATGCTAAATCCAGTCCTGATCCTAGCAATAGATAGGTCGGTTCGACGAGTGGGCCTAAGGAAAATTGCACTTTGTACTCACTGCACGGCTGCCTTATAAATGAAATCTGTAAACAGTAGGTATAAATAAGCATGGGGTCTACCAGATATAGCCAATCACTCTCTGGTTATTTTCATGTTGGGAGAGATATTCTGATAGTAATTCTCCCCCTTGCATTGCCCAGTCAAGTACGCGAGCAGCAAGCTGTCCCCTCCCTGCAAAAATATCATCTAATGCAAAGGGGCTCCACCCCCACCCCTTCCTAGGCTTCTAATTAAACTGCAGCCTAGTTGGTAAAATAATTTACTCTTTTTGAACATCTCAACTCACCCACAGACAACCACCGTGATCAAGTAATAGAGGATAAATTTCCACTGCCTTGATAATAATTCCTTGCTTTTTCTTTTGGTTATACATAGCTCTGCAATTATGACACACTGAATCAATTATATATAGAGCATGCATTATTGGTTGTAAAATTTCAGTTGAGCAATACATCTTCTGTTTGTTGCAGCTAGCCTTGCAGGACGCCTTCAATGGTTTCCATTCAATAATTATCCGACCTTCCAGGTTCAGTTGTTTTAGTTACATGTAGACATAGTACTGGTTAGACTTAAACCACACAATTAAAAAGCAGTTTATATCCTAACATTTCACAACTCTCAACCCCTTCAAATTAAATTATTCAAAATAGTTTTATACAGATATTAACTTTTGAGATGTTCTCTAATCTCTAATTATATCAAAACCTTCAAATAAACTACTGTAATATTCACAAGTTAACACCTATACATGTCTCATTAATTTCCAGGATTAGTACAAATGAGGTTCAACCGTACATATGTGCCAAAATAAAATTAAAAGAAATTATTATAGTTTTATGTTGCTATAAAGAGGATTTAGCACATATCCCTGAAACAGTATTCCTGAAGATGATCCTTTGCATGCGTCCGTTCAATTGCAATTATTGTTGAAGTTGTACTACTCGGAATGGTCGTTAATGAATAGTTTAAATATATCTATATATTTAGTAGATCACCTGCCTGGCTGGCTGGCTCTAGTAGACTCTTTTTGACTCAACAAAGTAAATAAATATTGTCAAACATTTGCCTTCTGTGGACTCTTGATGAACAACAAGAAGCACCAGTTGGAAACAATACCCATGCCACCATGTCTCCTCCATATCTCTCACGCACACGTGTGCCCCCCTCTCCTTTTGTGTGCGTGTGAACTGCATGTTTGATGTATGTATGTATAGATTATACAGAGATTATGATAAGATCTTGTCTGCTGGGGTTAACTTTCTGCTTTCCAATCTCACCTTGTCTTCTTCTTCCTGCACAATAACGACGAAATTCAACTATCTACATATACAATAACTAGACGTGTTGTTTCTCTTTCCCCCAAATCACTTTACTAGACGATTTCAGTAGATATATAAAGCGTGCCATAAGCTATGCTCCCGACTTCTCAGTCTTGACCATGGAATCCAAAGTACAGACGAACCGTACCCCACAAATACATTGATCAAGCAAGCATATTTTCCGGATCTGTTCCTAGCCCAATTAATAAAGCGGAGAAAGTGACTGGTTACCGGATGAAATTTCTAGCATACATGGGCAACATGTCATTCAGATGTTGGAAATCTTTTTGGTGCGGGGGTATTTGTTTGTTTCTGTGTCGATTGAAAAAGCGGAAACCCCCGGTTTTATGTAAAAGCTACTTAAATGGAGATTAGGGATAGAGTTAGAATATTTTTAAAAAGAAGTCAAATAGAAAGAAATTTTATATATAATTTAACTATTATTTATCTAAAAAATTAAATAAACTTTAAAAATATTATATATAAAAATATATATATTAATTATAATGATGATGTTATTTATATAAATAATTTAATAAAATTATAAACAAAATCTCTCTCTTTATGTGTAAAAGTGAAAGAGAAATAATTTTTTAAATTTAAATAAATTACTTTTTTACTTTGTGTGTTTTAACTCTCCGCTGTTAATTAACATATAAAGTTATAGAATTGAATTATTGACATATAATATATTATAATAGGTTATTAAATTAAACAGTTAAAATATAATATGTTATGATATGTTTAAATTTATATTAAAACTTGATTGATTTGGATTAATAGACTCACTTTTAGTTTTTTTTTTTAAATTTGATAGGCTTAACATATTAATTTAGAATTTATTGGTTGAGCTTACCTAATAATATGCTAGCCATAATGACTTTAATTTTATCAAAAAGTTTGAGAAATAAAAAATTATTTTAAAACCTATTAAAAATAAATAAAATAAAGTAATTATATAAATAAAATTATATTAAAAATATAATTATTTTATTCTATCAATTTATATGTATATCTTTATTACTTAAGATTTGTAACATACATACTCAAATGAATTGGTTATTCTGAAAAAAAAAATATTGATAAAATTCTAAGTAACAGTGCAACACCATAACTTATATTTGAAAATTATATAATAATTTATTTATTTTTAAAAATTAAATCAAAGAAAAAAATTAACATAATAATAAAAAAACACATGACAAGTAGAAGATAAAATTTACATATGACATAATAAAAAAGAAAAAAATATAATTGATATTCCATAGAAATTTGTAAAAGAAAATATATAGAGATTTAAAATATATAAAAAAAATATAAATATAAAAATAATATAAATTAAAAAAATTTAAAAAAAACTTTAAAACTAAGTCAAGCATATAAAATTATTTTGTTAGTTTTTATTTTTATTAATTATTAAATAAAAAATTATTTTAGAAGCTATTAAAAACTTTTATAAAATATATAAAAAATTGTTAAAATTTTGGGGGCCATGGCCCCCAATCCTATAGGGAGGCTCCGCCTCTGATGGGGATTTTGCATTATCTGTAAGGAGTGTCACGAGATTCCACAAAACCTTGAGATATGGAACAAAAAGTAAAACAAAGAACCGCTGAAAACCACATTTTTTGTTTCTTCTATTGTACATACACATTGTCCAGCTCAAGTTTCACCATTCTGCTTCCTTTCCTGCTTTTTCCAATTAGCTTTCTTATCATGTGCTGCAAAGCCACTAGCTAGCTAACCATGCGATGGGTGGGGAATAAATTTGGCCATGTAATTTTGGATTTGTTAAATCTGTAAAGAAACTGGTTGTGTATTTACTATTTAATTTATCTGTATGCGTTTTCATTATGTTGGGCATGGGTATTACGAGGAAAACAAAAAAGGTCGAGACAGGCATGGTATAATCTCTGTGGTTGTGGTTCAAGTAGTCAACTCTGAATAAAAAGTCTTAATAATGACCTTGGGAATCCGATTAACCATGTTATTCCGTCCATGGAATCATTGAGATTGCTGAAAAGAATTGGGCAGCACTGCGAGGAAGAAACTGATCTCCGCTGAATAACATAGATTGGATTCTTAGTTTATGCCCTCCAAGTTCACCACACGGGAGCACTTGGCACCCATGCGGGGGCTACGGATCGTGGTTCTATAGACCTCGTGTGCAATCTTCTACAGTCGATTGATGCACAACTAATACACCAACTTCGGAATTTCTTGATCATAATATTTAAATGGATTAACCCTTTGTTAAGATTTATTAGACGTAGAACATCATGTGAGCAGGTTGTAGTTTGACTGGCAAGATCCTTTTGGGTCTCAAGCCAACTGGCATTAAGTCAAACTATAGGAGAGTATCTAGACGCAAGATAATCTTTGGTGTTAAAACAATTAATGCAGCGTAGACCACAACTAACCCCAAAATCAAGCTGGGTTGAGTGGCTCTTAGCGACAAAAACAATTCAAACAATATTTGTTTATAGTAGTATTACTTAATAAGTACAGTTGCTTTACTGGTTCTTTTTCTGTGTGTGTGTATATTGGGGGGAGAGACCTTCTTAGAACAAGAGTGAATATAGCTCCGGTACTAGTGGCAGTGACACTGGACAGTGCGAGTCACGTGGCAAGTAGATGAGCTAGATGGTATATAAAACAGTCATATTTGTGCACAGAGGTGGAGCCCGTGAAGGTTGTGGAGAAGGGGGCTAAGGATGGTGAAATCCTTTTCACTGTTTCCGAGACAAACACCTGGCAATGGTTCGATGTGATTGACTTTTTTGTCATTTTCGTGTGTGTAGAGAGAGAATAGGACTCTTGTACTACTCACAAGGAGAAAGCAGGGTCCTGCTGAGAGACTGAGAAGGATATTATAATAAAAGGACAAGACTCCTGAGCAGTTGAACATGGCAGGAAATGCGCTGGTGGGAGAATCTGAAGGGGGCCATGTCTTTAGGAAAGACCGCGGGAAGGTTCTCATGCCTATTTTCTACTAGCATTACTGGTTTACACCGCCGACAACTACTTCTTTGTGCATGGTAAAGGGTCTTTTAGTGGTACAGCTGCCGTATGTGTTCTGATTTTTTTTTTTAATTTATGCCTTTTCAATTTGCAAGATTCTCATGATTCATTTGCCTGTTTGTTTCCTTGTAAGAAAATCAGTAAGTTGTCCTGACTCAAAAAAAGTTGCGTCGTGAGAAATAGTTGGCTGTATATGGGCCTGCCCTGTTCAGCTTCAACTTAGGTTGGTTTACCACTTACATCCTTCGTCTTAGGGCCCAACTCCCTGATGGGAACAGCACCCCACACAGATTGTCTCGAGACCCAGAAACAAAGAAAAGAATCCCCACAATCTTCGTACAAATATGGGACGTTCAAGTTTCACATCATACACTTCCTTCATACCACTGTTTGAAACTTGTACATTCCATGGGGTGGCATCTTTGACCTCATAACAGGAAGGCCTGTTTCAAATTAAATGCCTATTTATGGAACCAAGATGAGATCATGATTCATGACCATAGGCATAGCAAGAAGGGATGCTGCAGCTGGCTCTTAATCAGATTAATAATCTTTCCTTTTTTATTATGTTGTTGGACCCTAAAGCAAACATACAGTGAACACCTTACAGTTTACCTGATTTGACGTTGGGCAGAAATTTATTTACATTGCATGTATCAGATTTTCGCGATTCCATGATATGAAGATTTTGCTCATCTCTATATTTTTACCATAGTTCCGCGGTGAGATGAGATAAGATAAAACGCCCTGGCTCCTCACAACGTGACTCAGAAAAGTAGAAGAGTGCCTACTATGGCGGAGAAGTGAAACCAGCCGTCTTTATCTTGCTTCGTCGTGACCACAGCTCCTGACCAGAAGTTGGGGCGCGTGGTAACTGGCATCATAAATAGAGAAAAAGTCATCCACCAGAACTTAATGCCGCTTCTTTTACAGTATTTTAAATACAAAACATTGTGATATTATTTCCTTGCCAAATGCAAAGAACTACTACGTACAACCCGTATTGCAAGATTGTTTATCTGTTTCCACCTCATTTGGAAGACCTTCGAGATCTAAATTCCCAAGAAGCTTGGCCCAATGTATCACGAGAGGGAAAAAAAATGAAGAACATATGCACAGCTCATAGGATTGTGGGATTGTCAGTTGTAGTCTGGGCTGAAATCATTATCCAAGGCTTCAAAGAGTGTTTGGAAATGTTATTGAGGATTTCATGGCACGTTTGCTATGGAGGAATAGTAGTCATATCCTTATTCTTTTCACATTTTATTCTTTAGTTTGGTTGGTTTTTGAAATCCCTAAAATTTTGGTTTAGCCATTCCTCACCCCTCCATGTTCCTCGCTTTTTCATGATTATGGAATACAATCAAAAATTTATTGAACAAAAATGTCTTTATTTGTTGAAAATAATTACAACTTATAAATAAAAAATGAAAAGAAATTAAAATAATAAATTATATTAATAATTTATAATTAAATTATTAATATTTAAATTTTTAATGAAAATAAATAAAAAGAAATTAAAATAACAATTATATTAATAATTTAATTATAAATTATTAATATTTTAAAATTTTACTGAAAATAAAAATTAAAAGATTAAAAAATATATTTTTATATTATAATAATGAGTAATTTTGTCTAATTTACTAAATTATAACAAAAGGTAATTTTATCATTTTATTATTCCCTAATTATTTCAAAACTAATCATATCAACCAGACATCAGAACGAGTTATAATAACAATTCTTATTTGTTCTATTTTATAAACTATATCACAAAATAACTATTTTATTTTATGGCATTCTTATTCTATTCCTATAAAATAACTACTTTATTCTATTATATTTTATTTTGCAAACCAAATATACGGTCAAATAACATTTCTATCTCCAATTTGTACTGGCCAAAACCAAATTGGGTTAAACTAAAATTAATCTGGCTCTTATTCAAGTCATTCGAGCCATTTAAGTTCAATACTATACTTTAACGAGGTATCCATCTAAAATAGGGGTTAATGAGTGGTTTGATCTTGTGAAATCCTTGTTTTATGCACATGCAAATGAGGTGGATTTTTTAAAATTTTTCAATAATAGGTAGATGTTAAGATGGTGAATAATTTCTTAACAGTCCATTCAATTGACACTTTTACTGTTGCTTTTTTTTAACTTTTATTTAAAAATTATTTGGATAAAAGATTAAAATTTGTAAATTGAAATTTTGATAAATAACCAAAATATATGATTCTATACTCCTAGTTCTTTTTATTTTGTGTTGATATAGTTTTACTTTAATACTTGTTTTTTAATACATGCATTGCATGTGACTAATTTAATGCGTAAATGTCATAATTATAACCATAAAAATAATAAAATTGTGAAACATGATGAGATTAATTTTTAATTAATTAAAAGGGTAAAATACACTAATACCTTCAATTTTTAACCATAATTTTACGTAAGTCTATTAATTTTCAAAACGAACACTCCACCCCAAATGTGTAAACGACATTAATGTCTAAATATAAAATATCTAAAATGTTATTCTTCTTTTTTCACTAATTTATTTTCTTTCTGGTTGGCCAATAATGCTCCTTTACACCAACCAACCACCTCGTGGTTGTATTTAGCTATGAAATGCTAAATTTGGCCTAATCTCCCCAATGGAGCACCAAAACGTGCTTCTCAAAAAACATTGAGATGCATGCTCCCTTACTAGATTTGGTACTCCTCGGCTAGATCTGGTTGCAAGATGGCAGACCGGTGAAAGGTGAGATTGATTTTTTTTAAAAAAATTATAATTAGGTCATTTTAAAAATTAATCAAAAGTAAATTTATCCTTTTAATATTATCACATCATCAACACAAATAGGAATATTAATGGTTGACTAACGACTTAACTTTTGTGTTTAGCAAAAGATATTTTTTTGAAGTGAAGTGTTCATTTTAAAAACTAATTGACTCGTATAGAATTATGGTTTAAACTTGAAGGTGTTAGTGTATTTTACCCGAATTAATATTTAAAGTAGAAAGACATACAAATATATTTAAGCAAAAAAAATGTGTTTTCATGAAAATTAGATTTTTTTTTTTTACATAACCAATTCTATATATAATTTAGACTAAATTATTGATTATCCAGTTCATTCTAATTAAAAGGGAGATTCAAGTACTAAACATACATTTCACTGTAGTTATGAAATTTAAAAGAAATTTAGAACCAAAATTTTGTAATCGATCCTTTCTCATTTAACTTGTTAAAGAGTTCAACTCAACTACTACAAATATCTTGTCAAGGTTAAGCTGTAACCCTTTTTATCTTTCAAAAGTTTAGAGATAGGACGTCTAACACTACTTTTGTGGATCAAAATATAACGTCTTCATCTCTCAAGAGTTTCAATGTTTGGTAATCTATAAAAAAACAAAGCCTCTAGTATGTATTGCTTAATGAATACAAGATAATATCAAATATGAATGAAGGCTCGAGTGATATGAAAAACTTGAAAGAATGTGAAAAAATTTGCTTTAAACTTGTGTCTTGTGCCTTGTTTCTTCTCTTATCCTTTTGCAAAGATGACTCAAGGATGGTGTATTTATGCTTGCAAATCACACTAGAATCATTGCATAGTATTGAATGAAAAAGAGTTGATGCTTTGCTGAAACTTTAACTTCATTAGCACCAATTGATACCTTGGATTTGACCCCCTCTTTCATGGGATTGGTCTTTTCACTTGAAATTCAACAAAATGTGAAAGGGGATCAATCTTTAGCAAACAGCAAGGGATCCTTTAGTTTATGTCCAATATGAATTAATCCCTTAACTTTTGGGATCAACTTTTATAAGTCTTTTTGAGGTTTTTTATTTTTTTTTATATTTCAATGGGAGATGTTATATTAAAATTTTAAACCTTATTCATTCAAGAACTATCTTTTTTTTTTCTATTTTAATGTAATTTTAAATATTTGAAAATATATGAATTAATTATCAAATAAGTTTAAATACAAACTTTAAACTTAGTGTAAATATGTTTATTCATTCATTATATTAATAATGAACAGTTGAAATGTTACTCACAATATATTTAATCTTTCTATTTTAAACTTTAATATTTTTGAATTATTATGTCACTATTGACCAAATGTACAATAACGTCTGTGTGTGCTCGTGGCAAATTCTTTTTGTCTTTATATTTTTTTCTCTTTTCACAAATTAACTTTAAAATCCAAATTGAAGCGCAAGTTGGCAGGAACGCAAGTTAATATTAAATTCAAAGTTAAATTGGCGAGCGTTTTGCTTTTCCCAATTTATCATTCGAATCATCTAATGAAAAATATTTTTCGTATCATTAATACAGTTATTTGATTGTTAAGATGATAAATAGGAGATTATTACAAAGCAGTTATATCATTTGATTTTTACAAATTTGAGATCAAAATAAAGAATTGACATAAAAATGGATAAAATCAAAAATGATATTTCTTACAATATTTAATCACGTATCTATAACTATATATAAAATGAAGCCTTTAGTGCCTTATCTTTGCACCATATGAAACGATAGTTTTGTATCCTGTGGAGTACTAATTGATTGGCATGTGAGTTAGTTAAGTTTGGAGGCTTCTAGGTAAGGGTAGAGTTGATCAACTTTTATTGACAGGGTCAAAGATGAAAAAGAATAATATATAAAATATAAATAATTAAATATGATATATAAGATTAATAACTTGATCTCATATAATCAATATTGTTTAAAGACTAAATACTCAAAAATAATTTCTTTCAAGTAAATATAAAACGTAAAGCACATAACAAATATCGTATATAATCATAACTAATAAAAAAATGGCATGATGGTGAAATTTTAAACAACAACTCATAATGCAACATTACAACTCATATTTAAAAATTACATAATAATTTTTTAATAAATAAAATCATCAAAAAAAAATTCACATAACACAAAAAGAAAAAAAATGATAAGTAAAATATACAATCACATAACAAAAAAAAAATGATTGATGGTTCATAAAAATTTGAAAAATAAAATCTATAGAAACGTAGAAGATATGATCAAATAAAATTAAAAAATAAATATAAATAATAATATAAATACAAAAAATAAAAAAATCTCATATTTGAGTATTTTATTTAACTATGAGTGCAATATAGCCATTCACACAATAACTTTTAGATAATATTAGTTTATAATTAAAGTAAGTTATAATTTTCAAAAAAAATTATATTTCATAACTTTTTTAACACAATACTATAAAAATATTCATATTTATCAATTACGTACGATACTCAAATCTTGTATTTATGTGTATTCAATATAAAAATATCAATATTTATCAATTGTATAAGACATTCAAAATAAATATTTTTATATTTTTATTTTATTATAATTATTAGTAAAATTTATTTAATTTATAAATAAAAAATTTAATTATGTTGAATTGTTTCATTAAAAAATATTGTTTAATTTTAGTAATTTTGAATAATTTAAATATTAATATTTTAAAAACATTTAAATTAAATGTCAACATATTTTTATTTTTTTAATATTTATTAAAGATATATTCCTGAACATAATAAAAGAGTTTTTTTGTTTTCTGGATCAATGGTTATTTTTTTCATTAACCCTAAGATGTTTTTAGATTTTTTCCCTACTTTAAAATAAGAATAAGTCTTAAAAATGTTTTTTAAAAAATATTTTACACAAAAAAACCCAATTTTAAAATCCAAACCGAAGCCCAAATTAGGCAGGCGCAAGTTAGCATTAAAAAAGGGCGGGAGCGCAAGTTTTGAAAACAGTTGGCGGGCTCCCTTTTTCCCAATTTCTACTCCACCAAAACAATTTACCGGTATAAAACCCAAAACTGAAACGCGCTTGTTTTGAAAAAAACAAATCTTCCTCCCTATTTTTCACTTTTCCAAGATTACACTCTTCGTTTCTCTCCATTCTTCCTCTGGATTTCTCCAAATGGATCACCAGAAGAAGCCCCAAACACGAAGAAGCTTGAAGCGGAAGTTGGAGCAAGATCTTGAAGAAGGCAAAGCAGATCGCTGCAAGGTACCGGTCGTCGAATCTCGCCTTACTCACCAAGATCTCCTTCAAGAGGTTGGCCTTTACGTCGGCCTTCTCAACTCCACTCTCTCCTTTTCGAAAGCCGATCGCTCCGCCGCCAAACGCGCCACTCACTTCCTCTCCGAACTCGCCAAGAACGGTATATTTCAAATCTCCATTTCTGTTGTTTTAGCAGTAGTTCGTTTAGAATGTTACAAAGATTTCGGTGTTTATTTTATTATATTTTCTTTGACGATCGCAGAGGATATTGTGAATTTGATTGTGGAGTGTGGTGCGGTTCCTGCACTGGTAAAGCATCTTCAAACGCCACCACCGTTGAGAGAAGGCGACGCGATGCCATTGGAGAATGAAGTGGAGAAAGGAAGTGCGTTTGCGCTTGGACTACTCGCCGTCAAGGTTGGATTTAAGACTTTTAGTTACTTGATTTCGGTTCAATTATAATGTTGTTCTTTTCCCCACTTACATTGGTAGTTACTCTGTTTGCTATTTCATGTTAAGTAGCCAGAGCATCAACAACTCATAGTTGACGCTGGGGCTCTGCCCTATCTCGTGAATCTGCTAAAAAACCATAAGGATGGTTGTAATTCTCGAGCAGTCAATGGAGTTATAAGGAAAGCTGCTGATGCTATAACAAATCTTGCTCATGAAAATGCCGGCATTAAAACCCGCATCAGGTTCGCTTGTTTGGATATCTCTTCTCAATTTTCATACTATTAATTATCACATATTTAATGGTTCTTTTTCTATATGTTTAGGATTGAGGGTGGAATCCCACCGCTTGTAGAGTTGCTTGAGCATCATGATATAAAGGTGCAGAGGGCAGCTGCTGGGGCCTTAAGGACCCTAGCATTTAAGAATGATGAGAATAAAAATCAGGTAAAGTTAATCTTTTCCAATATGTCGTATTATTTTGGTGCTCTATTGTGCATTTGAATATGTTTTGCAAATTTGCAGATTGTTGAATGCAATGCTTTACCCACCCTCATACTAATGCTGTGCTCTGAGGATGTTTCTATTCATTATGAAGCGGTTGGTTCTCATCTAACTGTTTATATCTGAAAACACATGTTTTGGAGCTTTGTTCCTGTTATAAACTCACATAAAGGGTGTTCAGGTTGGCGTGATTGGGAACCTTGTCCACTCCTCTCCAAGCATAAAGAAACAAGTTCTTCTTGCTGGAGCACTGCAGCCTGTTATTGGATTACTTAGGTGATCCTGAGTTTTACATTAGGTTTTCTTTTTTGCTTAGGAGAATCATGTCGTTTATTAGTCTCATAATATTTTTAGTTTTAATCGTATTGCAAGTACACGCTCATTCTAAAATGTTACTTTGCCAACAGTTCTAGCTGTCTGGAGAGCCAAAGGGAAGCAGCTTTACTAATAGGTCAATTTGCTGCTGCTGATTCTGATTGCAAGGTCTGTTAAGATCTTGGTTCTAGTTTGATACTTGAATTGTGCTCATAAGTGAAGGATATGGATTATTATTTGTTGTTGATTGTCTGTTTTAGTTACATTTTTACACAGGGCTTATGTGTTTTCTTGTTAAAAGTTATGAAGATGGAGATCTTGCAGGTTCACATTGTCCAAAGAGGAGCTGTTCCTCCTTTAATTGAAATGCTTCAGTCTTCAGACGTGCAACTCAAGGAAATGTCTGCATTTGCACTTGGACGTTTGGCCCAGGTTTGTATTTCTTTGCTGTTATTTTGTATTGGTTCGAACAGTTTATCTAGATAAGAACTTTAAGCATTATGTCTGTCGGTGGACTTAAATTATCCCATCAGTAATTTATTATCTTATGCTATATGAATATTTGTTTTAATTTCTTCCCCTAATGCTTAATAATAGTTATTTGAAGTATGTATTTTCTGTCCTAAAACAATTATTCTTTCAGGACACACACAATCAAGCTGGAATTGTGCAAAACGGTGGATTAGTGCCCTTGCTTAGGCTTCTTGATTCAAAAAATGAACCTCTGCAACATAATTCTGCATTTGCTCTATATGGTCTTGCTGATAATGAGGTAGCCATTGGTTTGTTATGATATATTGAACTTGAACTGCAGTTTTTACTTGCACTGGGAGTCTAGTGAAGTTTACATGTGGTTTATTCTGTAGGATAATGTTGTAGATCTTATCAGGACTGGAGGTGCTCAGAAACTCCAGGAAGGGGAGTTTATTGTCCAGGTCTGCTTTTTTAATTTCTTGTGCTTTTGTATATGCTGATGTTCAAGGTTATTGAATTGTTTCATTCCTTTTACATACCCATAGAATTTATAGTTAGGAGAATTATAAATGTTTCTAGTCCGTACATTTTTGATGGTTTGTTTTAGTCATTAAGGCACTGTGTAATACTTGCAGCCAACTAAAGATTGTGTGGCAAAGACATTGAAGAGATTGGAGGAGAAGATTCATGGACGAGTGAGTTTAATTATTGTTAACTCTCAACCATTTCATAGTTGTGTGCTTGCAATTTGGGTAGGCCTGTAGTTTGTTAAAGTTAGAAAGTGGCATTTATCCAACTGTTACTTACAAGTCATAGTTTTGGGAGATTAATGCATCATACTCTTTACAGGTACTGAATCACCTATTATACCAGTTGCGTTTAGCAGACAAGGCTGTTCAAATACAAGTTGCTCTGGCTCTTGCTCATCTTTGTGCCCCTGATGATCAGCAATATATTTTTGTTGACAATAATGGTAAAAATTTTTTGTTCCCATTCTTGTCACCACTTTCTGTTCTTGCAAAATGATTGGCTTTTGCAGTTTTTCTGTTTTTGAATTTCTAATTCTCTGAATGCACATCAATGTTTTCCAGGACTGGAGCTGTTACTAGGCCTTCTTGAGTCTACAAGTTTCAAACAACAGCAAGATGGTTCAGCAGCCTTGTATAAGTTGGCCACTAAGGGCAATCCACTCTCATCTGCAGATGCAGCTCCGCCATCACCAACTCCACAGGTAATTTGTCTGCTAGCTGGTCTATTGTGAGAACATTTTTACATTCAGTTTTGTTTTAAACTCTTCTGAGTATAGGATGATATGGATGCAGATTATTGGTTGCTTTTTCTTGAGAGTGGCATGAACAATTCGCTAGCAGGATAGGATTCTTTTTGTTATTATAACCACCTTTTTGTAGTTAATTTTTCATAATCTGTATCACTGTTATTATTCATATTTACCTAAAATTTCCTAAATTTCAAATTCTTTTGTCTAATTATTATTGTTTATAAGGTCATGGTTTATATATGAGGCTGGTGACTACTTTTTTTTGCCACCTTTTTCTTTTTAACATTAGATCCTACATAGCAGTAGTTTTTTATTACTTTAAGCAATGTAATCCTTGTGTGGCATTATTTTGCCTAAAAACTGATAAAAATTTGATGCTCTAGGGGTAAATCTTTACTAGCTTGGGATATGAATGATGCTAAAAATTTCCTTCCCGTTAGATTTAAGTGGTCTTCTCTTGTCTTTTATTTTTGGAATGCAGGTGTACTTGGGTGAGCAGTATGTAAATAATCCTACATTATCTGATATTACATTCTTGGTTGAAGGTATGGACATTTCTTATGAAATGATTTTGCTCTTTGCTTGTTATTATTCTTAATTCAGTTTAAATCTTTATATTTCCTCTTCTATATTAAGTTAAAAAATTGTTGCTTAAGTTGTATTCACCTGCAATTTGCATATTCTTCTTTCAGGTAAACGATTCTATGCTCACAGAATTTGTCTTCTTGCGTCTTCGGATACATTCCGTGCAATGTTTGATGGTGGTTACCGGGTGAGTTATACAATTCAAGTATATTTTTTTCATGATCTGTTTGTAACGTATGCTACTTTGTTGTCACCATCCATAGAAATAAAAGGCTTAACATAACTAACAAGATGGAAAAAGAAATCATAAGTTTGAGGATTACATCACTGGATAGTACAATAAATAATTTTTAATATTGTAGATGTGGAGTAACTCAAGGTATTGTATTAAGAACATGAAAATGGGCATTGCAGGAGAGGGATGCCAAAGATGTGGAGATTCCAAATATCAGATGGGATGTTTTTGAGTTAATGATGAGGTAGAATTTTGAATTTTCCCTTATAAGTATAAAATGAATTTCTTCAAACAACCTGAGTTGTATTATTCTGGTCTTGTGCTTCTAGGTATATATACACAGGATCAGTGAATGTGGAGATTGATATTGCTCAAGATCTTCTTAGAGCTGCTGATCAGTATCTTCTTGATGGCCTTAAGCATCTTTGCGAGTATGCTATATCCCAGGTGTGTTTTAGTGTGATAATTCTAGTACTTGGATTATGACAGATACATAAGCTGTTTGTTATTCTGATGACTGAAGAGAAATGGCTTTCCATTATCCTTCTTAAGGATATTTCTGTGGAGAATGTTACGCTGATGTATGATTTAGCGGAGGCCTTTAATGCCATGACGCTGCGGGAAGCATGCATACTTTTCATATTAGAGCACTTTGAAAGACTGAGTACCAAGCCGTGGTATGTTATTCCTTCCCTTCCCTTTTATAATAAGAGGACAAATTGTGTTTTGTTGTCCAAAAACTTGTCAGGCTATAAGCTGTTTCCACTTTCATGGCTCGAATCATGCAGGTGTGCTCGTTTGATTCAACGCATGGTTCCAGATATACGCAATTACTTTATAAAAGCACTTGCGAAGCCTGTGCAAATTGACGCAAGACAACTATAAATGATTTTGCCTTACTTTTGGACTAACATTAGAGTTGGAACTTGGAACACCATCTACACGTATAAATAGTTTAGGAGTTAGAAATTACAGGTCGATCTGATGTAAAGAAATTTTGCTGATAACCTGTGTATTTTGTTCACTGTAACTAATAACATCTCTTTTATTTGGATTAAGTAAAAAAAAAAATGAAAAAAATCATTCCAACCCCATACTTCTTTATCCTCCACTTTCAGTTAGGTTTATTAGCCATTTAAGCGTGTAAGTCCTGTGATTTGTGATGCAAACTGCCATCACGTCTCCTGGTTCTAACTCCACGTACCACAACAAATCTATTTAAATCAATGGGGACGGCTGCAGATTGATGAGCTTGGCTTTTGGGTCTCGCCTATGGCCTATGGGTCATGGCTGGAGCGTTAGTTGTGGGTAATAAAAGAACTGGCCAGCATTAGGTGGGCCGGTTCATGGCCTCACCCAAAATATCAATCCACTTATAGTTTTGCCTTTTTATGAGCTATCTTTTACTTCTTAGCCCAGTTCATCTATATCTTCATTCTCCGGTTGTTCTTTTACCACTAAAAATTTATATTTTTGTACTTCTTTCTCAAAAATCTTATTCGTAGGCAAAAATTCAGTCGGAACAGAACAGTCCAAAAGATGCAGTAGGCTAATAAAATAACCAGTTTTCCAAACTTATCTAAACGGAACTCGAACTGAAGAGCAGCCTTGTAGAGATACACAGATGACTGTCCAGCTATCAGGACTGTGGTTGCCCTCTCCCAAAATCCCCATTCACTTTATTCAATGCCCAACTTCTCCAAGCCCAGACCCCAAACTTTCTCGAACAACAGCTCTCTCAGCCACCGCTTCTCTCTCCTCGCCCCCTCCCACCATCCGGGCAAGCTTGCTCATCTCCCGGAACTAATCCATAATTTCATGTTTTCATTTTCTTTAATAACTAATCTAACTCAATCCCCGATCATTGCAGATTGTCGGTGGGAAAACTCCGACGTGGCGTGAAAATGAGAATGTCAATGGCGCGGTTGAAGATGAAACTGATTGGGTTGAAATGGATGCTGATCTTTACTACTGGACCAGGGCACTGCGTCCAGTCCAGGTATAAGTAGGTTGTTGTTTATTTTGATTAAAATTTCTGATGAGCATTAAAAATGATTTTTTTTTTTTTGGTGTCTTTTGGGTGTCGGGTATTTTGGCAAATGGTACAGTGGTATCCTGGTCATATTGCAAAAACAGAAAAAGAACTAAAAGGGCAACTCAAGTTGATGGATGTTGTTATAGAAGTACGAGATGCTAGAATTCCATTGTCTACTACTCATCCCCAGGTTAGCCTTTTCTGTCATTTGGTTATTGCGTTTTCAGCAGAATTAGCACTTTCCTTTTTTGGCTGCTTTTGTTAACTTGTTATGTGCTGAGTTTGGAATGAGCACAGATGGATTTATGGCTTGGTAATCGAAAGAGGATTTTAGTTTTAAACAGAGAAGACATGATATCTACTGCAGATAGGAATGCTTGGGCAATGTATTTCTCAAAGCAGGGGACGAAGGTTGTCTTCTCCAATGGGCAACTTGGAATGGTATTCGAATAAGATATTCTCTTTGAGCTTTTTCCTTTTGTAGTTGAGCATGTTTTGGTAAATAACTTATCTAAATTTGGCAAACACAGGGGACTATGAAGCTAGGTCGGTTGGCAAAGTCATTAGCGGTGGGTGTAAATGTTAAACGCAGAGCCAAAGGACTCCTTCCTCGTCCGGTGGGTTTTTCTGCATTGTTAGCATGCCTATTTTTTAATTCTGGAGTTGTGTCGTAGCTTCTTTTGTTCACTGCTTTTTGCAAGTTTTCTCTGTTGCTTATTTATATTTTATAAACTTCATTATGAAATATTCATTGGGCTTGATTACAAGTTTTATATGTCCAAATATGACTAATGAATTTTGAGCAATAAGGAGTCAACACTTGCTGGACTTGTATGAATTAGGTCTGTAAAACTGGTAGAATTATTTAGATAAGCCCTTTAATAATGCTTATCAGAAAAAGTTAATATATCAGTATAGATTTTCTTTGGAATAACCAGTGCTGAATGCCTGAATCCATATTGTAAAGCTTCGCATCAAATGTTAACATACTTGTTTATGTTTTTATATATTATTGTCCAGGTTCGAGCTGGAATAGTTGGGTATCCAAATGTTGGGAAATCATCTTTGATCAACCGTTTGCTGAAACGAAGAATGTGTCCTGCAGCTCCTAGACCTGGAGTTACAAGAGAACTGAAGTATGTATTTTGGTGCTTTTTGTTTCTTTTTTGTCGTTTAGATGGAAACTAGTTATGAAGAAGATTAAAGGGTGAGGGTTTGGAAAAGCAGAGCATTCAATGAGTATGAAAAATGTCTAATCCTGCACTGTGAAATACTAAGAAATTCAGAGTTTGTCATTGTGGAAAAAATTGTATAAAAAGGTATTTTGTCACTTTTTCTTAAAAAAAAATGTTGAAATGGTGTGCAATTAATTTACAGTTGTTCAATGGTTTGAAATTTTGTTTAGAGTTTTATTGTATACTACTAATATTTCTTTTCTTGGATAAATATATATTATAAGAATTTCAGAACTAAAGAGTTCTGGTATTATTCCATCTTAATAGAACTAATTTTTGTTTTTCCTTTTGTGGTGGCAAAACAACATTTCCAAAGTTTATTTTAAGCTTGGCATGATAAAACATATTTCTTATACTCATTTCTTTACCTCTTTTACTTCTTTGAAAGGTGGGTTCGGTTTGGGAAAGATCTTGAGTTGCTGGACTCTCCTGGAATACTCCCAATGCGAATTAGTGATCAAGCAGCTGCGATAAAGCTTGCCATCTGTGATGACATTGGAGAGAGGTCATATGACGTTGCTGATGTTGCAGTCATTCTTGTGCAGATGTTAGCAAAGCTTCCAACAGTAGGTATGCATGATGGATTATGTTTTACTCATTTAGTGGCTTTTTTTTTTTTGCAATAAATGTCAAGAAAATACTCTAGTTTCATAGCTAGGACTTTCATGTCAAGTGAATTTTACTACACAATGTCAGTTTGCATCACATATTGCAAAGGACTAAATTGATAGACTGGTCAGTGTTGGCACCTTTTATGTTAGTGAGTGAGAGTTAGCATATAACTTCTGTGGTACAATCATAATTCAAATTATGGATGGTGAGAACAAAACTAAATTTTTCAGAAAAGTGATTTTTTTTTTTGGATCAAGATGGTGTAACAAGCATTAGATAATCTTAACAGCTGTGGGAAGCTGAACTGACAAAGTTACAGGAGAATAGGGATTCAAAATAGGGACAGGGTATCTCAAGAGGGCCATTTCATAATAAGATGTCATACCTCTTTTTCCTTGTTTCTCAACATTATACTTGGCCAAAGACACGCTAGCAACCATATCAACAAGTTTTAGCTATTGCTTAGATCCCATCAGTGATGGATGAAACCTTGATTCAGGTGAGAAGCTTTTGACTTTGGGGCTAAAATTTTCTAGCCAAATCTCGACAGATATGGGGAATTTTGAAGAAAAAGCAAGGAAAACAAGTGATTTTTAGTAGATGAAAATCTATGTAGTTATTTCTTCGTAGACAGTAAATCCTGGATGAAGAGCTTGAGGAAGAGTTGGCAGAATTAAATTATTTATTGAAACTGATAGATTTAGCTTTTTGTTTGTCTAAAACTGTTGCTTTTTCTAGACCGTAGAAACAATGCTCTGTCAACAAGTAACACTTATTCTCTACGGAAAATGTGGTATAGTCATGGTATTCTATAGCAAGGAAACTATTTAGTTGATTGTTTGATTGCAATTCACATTTGCATAAATTTTACTTCTACATTTTTCCTTGAGGCTCTTTTGACTGAAACCAGCTGCTGCTAACAGATTTTAATGTTTACTTTGCAGGGATGAAAGCTCTTCAAAACCGCTACAAGATGGATTTGGATGGTCAATGTGGTAAAATGTATGTCTTAATCTGGGACCTTATAATCTTCACGTGAAATGAGCTGATGATCAGGAAAAGATTCCAAAAGAGCGGTCAGGAAGAACGAAAAACCAACCAAATAAATTGCCATGAGCAAATAAAAACCTGTTCTATACATTCTGATTAATAATATAGTTTTAGGAAGCTTTCCATGGAGTTAAAAGTCATCCTGGCATTTCCTTTTCAATGAATTCCAGATTGATTTGGTTGTTAATTTTTTGACTTTCAGATTTATTGAGAAGCTAGCCCTTCGCTTGTTCAATGGGGATATCCAGCAAGCAGCATTCCGCGTCTTGTCTGATTTCCGGAAAGGGAAGTTTGGTTGGGTTGCACTGGAGAGACCTCCCAGATAATGCTGTAGGATGTATCTTGCTGGCAAGTTTAAATTGTCTCGACTTGAGGACACAACAGCTGTCAGAAACAGACTTCAGATACCTATGGCTTGCTGATGTTGGAAAAACCAGGTGCCATATAGAGGAGACAGCTTTATTTTAGTGGAAATCATAACAGCATTGATTAAAGAGATGCAGCTTGGCGGTTGAGAAATTTGGGAATGGCTAAATGTGCAAGGAGTCCATTGAAAACGTAGATTCACCGTGATGACAATTTGCTTATCTCTCCTACAATAACCTCAGTAGGATTTTGTATTCCTGATGTGTAGCAATTACTTGTAAACTACACCTCTTCATGACAAAAAAAAGAAAAGTGTCTAAATCCATCCCAAGAAGAGAATTGAATCGCAGTTTAATCCAAGCATATGATTTTAACTTTTATCTCAATCACACATATAGGGGAGGAAGCTCTAGCAGCTAATTTTCATGACCACAAAGTCAATCTTTAATGTACATGACTTTTGCACAAGGATACTGGAAACACAAGATGCAACGCCACAAAGGTGCACGCTGAGAAATAAACAACAGCGTGGAACATGAACCAGTCATTGCTAAGTAATGGCACAAGGAAAAAAAAAATGATGCAACCGAGCACGCTTGCTGCTTCTTCAAGAATCATCACTAGAACTACATCTGACATCTCTATTCATCATCCAAATTCTCTAACTTCAACTGTGTTCAAGCATCACGTGGTATTTTACTTAATACAACAAGATAACTTCATATCTTCATCTCGCAATTGTAGGGGCGCATTGCGTATCACTTTTGCTTGACCAACTCTCTTTAATTCCACAGGCTCGGATAGGCCGTTCAATTTGATGCCCTTCCGAAGATTCCTTTTGCAGCTGAGAACAGTATCTTTGAAATGTGTTGACACTTATTTGAAGTCTGAAATCTAGACTAAACAAAAATTTCATCTCCAACCTGTTCAACTCAGCTGTGCTTATCCCTCCCACTCTGGCATAATAGGCATTGTTGAAAAACCTGCAAAAGATGCACGGAATGAATTGTTGCAAAACCGGATATACTTTTCTTCTAACCAAATTTCCTTTTATATTAGGAGATTCATGCTCAAAAGGATACATACAATCAGCCTTGAGACAATCTAATAGATATTTCTCCTAGTAGGACTATCAGCCCATAAAATCCCAACTAACCGAACAAAAAAGAAAGGTACCCAAAATCTATGTGTAATTTTCTATAAGAGTGTTATACATTTCCACCCAAGAAACCCTAGTTTTTAGAACAGTGGTAAAGAGTTCAGCATCAGTAATCAGTTGTGAGAAAGGTTACTACTTACGCATCATCAATAAATTTTGCTGCTAGCATAACACTTGTTATAAGGAGCCGATGAACATTAAGGGAAGTCAAATGCACATCAGTTTGTTGAACAAATCTATCCACATAAATGTATGCAACAACAAAGCACGAAGGGCTGCAGCCAGCATACTTGAAGATGCGATCAATATACTGCTGAATGCTTATAGTGGGAGCTCTTAACCCATGAAAGATTGCAACGCTATCTTTAATGTCTACTGTCTCTGATTGCATCTCATTTTTCTTGACAGATTTCTCAAGAAGTGAAGAAAGAAGTGATAAAATCCGTGGAGTTCCAATAGCTCTTTTTCCCAATTCTTTGAGTCCCAAAGCAAGGTATATATCTGAGTCTACATCCTCCATATCAATTGCAAGAGTTCCCATGGCTAGCCTGAACTGCAAATGATCAACATTAATGAGCTCATTAGTCTCAAAGAGTGAGAAAAGCATCATCAAAGTATGAGACTGCGAGAGATTGAATAAGAACCACACCAGCCAATAGCAGTATTTACCATGTCCATCGTAAAACAAATCCATTTTCTTTTGGACGGTAAAAAGTACTAGTAAAACTTTTGAATCAAACAGGGCAATGTAGAGCAGAAATATAAGAATGTAATGGAATGCAATTTCTTCTCATATCAGTAGCAATCTGCTTGGTCGGAAATTTTTTTCAGTGCCCCCTATCTGCTGGATCAACAAGTAACCTACATAAACATGGAGTAGGAGGCAATGTTATGAGGCTATTTGCAATGCCACAAGGAGGGTACCAAGTCCATGTTGCAAAAGAGGCCCTGCAGCTTCGCGCCACATTGATCTTCTTCCCATGGACCAAGTTATGTATCAGATCTCATTGCCACCCTTTCATTCCAACCCAATATATGATATGTTGAAATATCTTTCATAATTAAGTAATGTATAAGCTTTTCAAGCAAGTAAGCTCTCCATCCTCACAAGGTTTGAATTTCAATACCCAACAACCCCCCAAAGAAACAAATTAACCGGCCAAACTACCGCAATTCTATACAAATCCTCTGAAAATTCGACATGCTTTGTTCACAGAAGAGTACAAAAAGAAATATGAGAAATAAAGCAAAACCCATCGAATCAAATCTGATTAAAACACACTATTCATCAAAACCCAGCTCAAAAACTACAAAACCAAACCCAAATTTAGAAAAGAACTAGCTTTTAGTACACATGGCAACCCATTTCCATCAAGGGAAAGAAAAAAGACTGAACAAAACAAACAGAGGTCATAAAGAACTTACAGAATCTTTAGAAACCTCTTCACAAAGTCCTGGAATCTGTTTCTTCACACAAAGAAGATAGACGGAAGATGTAGGGAGAGAGAGAGATCAAATCTTATCCTTCCATAAACTTAGCCATTTTGTCTCCTCTCTCTCTCTCTCTCTGTCCCCTTCTTCCACTTTTTTCGCAGAGACAGAGAGAGGGGAAGAATAAATTTGTTCAGGTTTTTTAGTTTACGAGTATTTCAACTTCCTTCCACGAGTCTCTCTCTAACTTTGTACCTTTTATTGTGAAGTCTGCGTTGGTGTCTCAATCTCACCTCCTCTCTCTCTCTCTTCACAGTTTGATGTGTTTGAAGCTTTACACGGAAGATACTGTCGGTAGTGGATTTCACCATTGGTAAGTGTACGGTAAGAGGATATAACTCATACTTCGTTCTTTTTCCTTTTCAATTCTCATCAAGCTTTGCCTGTCCCTTAGGTTAAGGTCCCGGCCCCACATATCTCACATCATCGTCGCCGTCCATTATGGATTAGTTGTTTTTTAGATTTTTTTAAATATAAAAAGAGAAAATTTGCATTTAATTTATTTTTAAAGCAAAAGTGACGTACGAATTAATAAATCAAAGGTTAAAATATAAAATTATATTACAGTGTACTTACATTCATTAAATATTTTGTATTTATATTTTCTCTATATTATTTGTTAAAATTTATAAGTATACATATTATATTAAACACTATTGCAAAAAGAATAATTAGTGCGCTTATATTGCAGAAAGACAACAGCATAAAACTAAGCCCATTGAAAGATTAGTAAGCTTATATTAGATGAGTCGTAATTTGCATGTAACTTCAGAGAGAAGGAGAAAAAGGGTGGATCTGCATTCACATGTAATTTACTAGTGTAGCCCTAGTATTAAATTATGCCGCAAACTTAGCCACCGTCAGCGGGGTTCACTCCTCTTTTAAAAAATCATTTCTTCTCTATATTTTCTTTTTTGACGATACATAAATAAAATAAAGTATTCATTGCTTCATTTCCTTTGATTTTATTTTTTAAAATTTGGGTTTCTTGCTTTTCTCTAAGCCCTAGCGATAATGACCTTGATGTTTATTTATTTTATTTTGTTTTCCCTTCTAATGAAACACCACCCACTAATTAAGTTGAGAATAAAAAAAAATACTAGTAAGTATTGCACTATTTTGTTTGTTAGGTGTTGTGTTAGCATTAGACTTTAGAGCTTTGATTGGACCACTCCAGCGTAATTGAGCTGTTTTAGTGTGGGCGTTTTGAATTAATTTGTGAAAGGGATAGAGAAATGAAAAAAAAAAAGGAAATCTTTTTTTTTTGACTGCATTGAACGAGAAAAAAGAAAAGAAAATAAACTAGATTATTATAAATGGCCAAAGCACATGCAATGTTTTCATGAGCAAAAAGACAGTTACGCGTTTCGATGATACACATTCAAGGTAAAACCTAGGAGAGGCTTTTCTTAATTAAATTTAAAAAGATAACAAAAATGGAAACATTAATTGTGGCTATATGATGCCAAATTTTCTTATAAAATGAAAATGTGTGTTTACTTTTTTTATTTTTTGTATTCTATCCAAATCGAGATAAATTAATTTAATTTTAATGAAAATATAATATTATAGTTCATACAATGATTTAATAAAATGGGTTAAACTACAATGTTACATATGAGAAGTGTGCACTTATGTAGGATTTTCAATCGAGTAGAACTAAAAATTAACTATATAAGTCCTTTTTCTTATTTAAAAAATATTAAAATTCTCACTTTTTGAAGTGTAAATAGATTAACATAACAGTAAATTTTGTTAGTATTATTTTTGACATCAAATCATGTATTAATAATTAAGTATGTTTTAAATTTAGGTTGTAATAAAATTTGAATTAATATAAATTAATTATACACAAAATTTACTAATCATTAAAATCATTGAAATATTATTTTGTATTTTGTTAATTAATAAGCCTGGATGCTTTTTAAAAAGGATTACTGCATTTTTTTTGTTGATGATTATATATATTCACATGATTTATTATCTATTAACAAATAGAGAGCAAACAGACAAAATACAAAATGGATGTGAATAGAAAAAAGTTGAAATAGTTGACACGTCCATTTCACCAAAAACCACGGCCCTGCATCGTATTGAACAAGACCTTGTTAGTTTACAGCTGGCAATGTGTCGGTTTCCATATAAGACCATCATGCCATGTATTATGTAAATTTTAATTATATAAAAACAATATTTTATTATATTTTAATGAAATAAATAATATTAATACAACTCTTTTTAAAAGCAATGTCATAAACTATTACCCAAACAAATGTTGCAGCTTGATCATGAGATTGGGCACCCTAAAAGCAACATATGATTTGGTAGTTGTCAAGTCTATGTTAGGTAAGATTGATGCTCTTTTTTTTTTTTTTGGATCTAATCTTAGAATCCAAATATTAATTTTCACCCCAAAGCAGTTTGTCACTGTCCTAAGCTACTTTTGTGCCTCATCAACATCTATAATAATGCTGCGCTACTCATTAATTCAATAATTAATAATCGTTCACCTCCATACTTAATACTATGAGTCTATTTGGTCCAGTTAGAGCTTTTATAAAAGATACAATTCTACTATAACTTTTTTACAAGTGCTATGAAAAGGAGTTAAAATAGCGTTTGATAAATTTAATGCATAAATGCTATAGAAGGTAAAAACTATCTTGATAATATTTTTAATAAATAAGAAAAATAAATATAAATATAAATTTCATAAAAGAACGAAAGAAATAAATGGAATTAATAGTAAAAACTTGAATCAAATAAAAAATAAATACGAAAAAAATATAATTTTATAAATTACTAAAAGGTAAAGTAAGTGAGAGTATAAAAAAATCTCATTAAATATTATTATTAGGAATTAAGATTTATTAAAAAAAGTTTTTATTTATAGTTTCATTTAAAAATTAAAATTAATTATTCACGTAAAAATTAAAATTTCAAAAGTCAAGCACCTTACTTTTGTTTTTACAATAAAAGCTCTTTTATAAATTGAACGCAACGCTAATTATAAAAAATTCTTTCTCTAGTTTTTTTGTTTTGAGTTTAGAACGAATGGTTAAACCATTAATTATAACTAATCATGGACATGATTAATTGTTGAAGAATCTATGACTGTCCTTTAACATAGTAAGGCTTGATAATCATTAAAAATCAATTGTCATGATCACGAGAACTTATTTTGCGTTACAATATTAGGTATAACTTTGACAAATGTTGCTTTATTTGTTTTCTTTTTAATATACTTGCCTGTTTATTTTATAATGTTTGTCATAAAATAGAAAAATATAATAAGAAGCAAAATTATACTATTTACTTGTTTTATAAAAATTAAATGGAAAATAAATAAATAATAAATATATCAATTGAATGAGATATAAATTGCATAATGCCGTTCAGGCCAAGCCCAAACACGAACAGAAAAAATCCAAAACCAACTTCGGACACGAAAAAGTAGGGGGTAATATAGTAATTTCAAATGAAAATAAGATGCGGAAATCCTACGCATCTTTGGCTCGAAAAATAAAATTTAAGTAAAGCCATCATTTCCCTCCAATTCCCGCACGCACTCTTTTGATTTTCCCTCATCACCATTTTCATCATTGCTTTACTCTGCACCTCTTCACTATTAAGAAACCTCTCCTCCTTTCTTTCTTAAATTTCAAAAATTAAAAAAAAAGGGTATTAACTCTCTGCTCTCAATGGAACCCTTCCCTTTTTTTTTTTTTTTTATCTAGGGTTTGTTATTCTTATTTTGTTTCTCAGGAGAAAAGAAACAGTGTAGCGTTTTTGTTTCTTCTCTGTTTTTTTTTTTAATTTTATCGTAAGGTTGTTTATTTGTTTGGTTGGTTTATTGAATTCCAACAACTTGAAATCTAAGTGGGTAATCATTGGATTCTTTTTATTATTTCAGGTTCCCGGTGAATCAGCTCGTGCAAGATTCAAGATTTTTTTAAATTTTTATTAAGTACCAGGCGGTATACAGGTGAGAAATTGAACCATTTTTTAAATCTATTTTTTATTCATGGGCAATCTATTATGCAATTAGCGATTTTGTGAATTGGCATTTTAGGGTTTCGTGCACTATTTCCTTATTTTCCGCTTTGTTTATAACGTTTGTTTTTTTTTTTTCCTCTTAGTTTCTCAATGTTGAATTGGACGACATTAACTTTTATTTTTTTTTCATTTCTGTATGATCTCGTAACAACCTAATGATGGATTTTAGATATCTTTAATTTCTGCTTTTGAAGGGAAAAATTATAAGCCGTTTTTGGGGCATGGGGAGAATATTATTCATAATCATATATGTGGGGCTTTAGTAGACAACTTCTACATTAATTGAAATAGGCTGAGATGATTTTTGATATAAGCAATCAATCATTGGTGTTGATATCTTTGCTCAATAGCTTTAGAATTTGGGAAGAAGGATTGTATTATTATTCCACCTCAGGTGTGCACTACCTAAACTTGCCATTATTGATTGGGTGATTGGTTGTTAAAAGCAGAAGTTTTAACATGCTGGTATAATGTTGCTACTGAAAATGTTTATCGAACAAAAATACAGTCAACCTGGATCAATAATTAAGTTTGTATATTGGCCAGTTCTAGGTTTTAGCTTAAGGGAATGTAACATTATTGACTTTCCTCCATAATTATCACTGCCTTTGTTGTTGTCCACTTTCCATCAAAACCATGGCTTGTGGCATCTCGGATTTGCCACTCTGCCATCATTGACAATGCTTATCCTTTTGTCCAATCTTTTGATGGCCGTATGCTATCACCACTACTACTTGTAACACCATTTGGTGATTGCTTCTGTTGAAACAATCTTTGAAAGGTAACTGATGCCAATTAAATAAGATTGCTTCTGGTTAATTCTTTCAAAAGTTGCTTGAACTGATTTTGTGGTAATTGGCTAATAGATCTATCATGATAAGAATTTCATGGCACTAACATATTTGATGCTGTTCATAGGGGATATATTTGTAACTTAAAATTCTTTTGTTTTTTTAAACTGTAACTTAAAGTCTTTTAGTAGTGTAACAGGAATTAAACAAACTTGTTGAGATTTTGATTTCTTCAAAATTATTTTTGCTATGCCCTTTTTTGGTGTTGTAGTTAAACTTATGGTTTAATTATTTTGTACAATTACTTCATGTAAAAATATTTGCTTATTTTGAAGTCCAGCTTCATTGCTCTTTTAGTATGGGTCCTTTATTCTGGCATTTCATCTTTATTGATTGTTTTGTTTTAGTCAATGTTACTTAAGAAATGTGTTGGCTAAGTGGCCTATTAGCTTTAGGTTGTGGAATGAAAATTATTGAGCACTCGGCAGTTTGACTTTGATGATTATAATACTGCATTTCTGAAATTATGGTATATAGTTTTGAGCAATGGTTACAGATCTCTTTGGCTATGAAATTCAAATGGTTAACTAACTTGTACTTTGTTCTTTTTGTGCACTAGCATGTATCCTGGTTTTGTTATAATGTATCTGTAATATGTGATGCTCCTAGGTTAATTAATAATGGAATCTGGATCACAAGCTTTACAACACCGCTTGCTGTCAGTGAAATTGTGGCCACCTAGTTATAGTACAAGGCTAATGCTTGTAGAGCGGATGACCAAGAATCTTACAACTCCATCCATTTTCTCTCGAAAGTATGGCCTACTAAGTAATGAAGAGGCTGAGGAGGATGCCAAGAAAATAGAAGAGTTAGCTTTTGCAACTGCAGATCAACACTACAAGAAGGAGCCTGATGGTGATGGAAGTTCTGCAGTGCAAATATATGCAAAAGAATCCAGTAGACTGATGCTGGAAGTTATTAAAAGAGGCCCTACGGTCAAGGATGGAGAGTTAGCGGATAAAAATACTGCTCTCCAGGAAACTGTCTTTGATATATCTGGAGGTCGCCGGGCATTTATTGATGCAGAGGAGGCTGAGGACCTTTTGAAACCACTTAGAGAGCCAGGAAATTCCTACACTAAGATATGCTTTAGCAACAGAAGTTTTGGCTTGGATGCAGCAAATGTTGCTGCACCCATCTTATCAGCCATTAAAGATCAATTGACAGAGGTAGACCTTTCAGATTTTATTGCTGGAAGGTCAGAATCAGAAGCTCTCGAAGTCATGAATATTTTTTCTTCAGTCCTAGGAGGTTGTCACTTGAGGTACCTGAACCTTTCAAATAATGCCTTGGGTGAAAAGGGTGTCCGAGCATTTGGGGCACTCTTGAAGTCACAGAATAACTTGGAGGAACTTTATTTGATGAATGATGGTATCTCAGAAGAAGCTGCTCGAGCAGTTTCTGAGCTAATTCCTTCTACTGAGAAGCTGAAAGTTCTTCAGTTTCACAATAACATGACAGGGGATGAAGGTGCAATTGCTATCTCTGAGATTTTGAAGCGCTCCCATGCATTGGAGGATTTCCGGTGTTCTTCTACAAGAGTTGGTGCAGATGGTGGTGTGGCTCTAGCTGAAGCACTAAAGACATGTACCCATTTAAAGAAGCTTGATCTGCGTGACAACATGTTTGGTGTGGAAGCTGGAGTTGCTTTGAGCGAAGCTCTCTCCCTGTTTGCGGATCTTACTGAGGTTTACCTCAGTTTTTTGAACCTGGAGGATGAGGGGGCAGAAGCACTCGCCAATGCTCTGAAAGAGAGTGCACCTTCTCTTGAAGTTCTGGAAATGGCTGGAAATGACATTACAGCCAAAGGTGCTGCTTCTTTAGCAGCCTGTATTGCATCAAAACAATTCTTCACAAAATTAAACTTGGCAGAGAATGAACTTAAGGATGAAGGTGCTATTTTGATTGCTAAGGCAATAGGAGAGGGTCATGGTCAGTTGAATGAAGTTGATATGAGCTCAAATGCCATAAGGAGAGCTGGGGCAAGGCTTTTGGCTCAGGTTGTTGTGAAAAAACCTGGATTTAAGTTGCTGAATATCAATGGAAATTTCATTTCTGATGATGGGATAGATGAGGTGATGGAATCATTTAAAAGTTGCCCTGATATGCTTGGTCCTTTGGATGAGAATGATCCAGAAGGAGAAGATGATGAGGATGCTGAAGAGGAGAATGCAGAAAATGAGAGTGAACTGGAATCCAAGCTTAAGGATCTCAAGATCAAGCAAGAAGAATAGTCATGCTGTGTATGTCTGCTGTTATTGCTATATTCAGCTGAAAATCATTTAAATAATCTTCTACTTTCAATCTTGCTTATTATAGTCTAAGGTACAAAATTAATGTGGGAGATCTACCTAATGTAGGTTAGGTTTTTGAGGACTAATTCCTCAAAGTCAGATAATAGAACAGTCTGAGTTTAATAGTTGTAGCTCTAATTAGCTGGAAGCTAAATTAAATTTAAATTTACTCAGCAACATACTCTTTGGACAGCATGTTATCATTCCTTTTGTAGTAGCTGCAATGTACCTGAGACACAGCAGTCATCTGTTTCAGATATCATTATTCAACAGTTTAATATGCAATTTTTTTCTCAAATGTTTCTGAGATTTCATATGAAGTAGCAAGTAATAGTTAATTCACTTCCACTTTCATGCATTTTTTTTTAAAATCTTTAAGAGAATTAGTATGGTGGGATTTTTTTTGTTGAAGTGTGCTTGTAATATGTTCTTGGATTCATCTTTACTCTTTTTCTGTTGTGGACTTGGTATTTTGGTTTTTGACTGCTTTTGAAGTGGGACCTTATCTTGACGTTCAAGTATATCAACCCAGTGCCTTTGGGATGACCCAGTTGTTCGTGTTAGTTGTTATGCTGTTTGCATTCATATGTGTTCTGGTCATTGCTTTGATTATAAATACATGCCTGGTAGGGTCTAGTAATGAATATACCCTCGCCCAGTTCTGGCAGGCCTCTTGCAACGAAGTTTACCTTTTTAGCTACCACACCATAATATCAATATGCAATGCTACCTATGTGATTCTGATTAATGGTTTTCCAATGTCATTTACCTTCGTCTTGAAATGCATCAGGAGGTTTATGGAGAGGTTACAGTTTTTTTTTTTTTAATTTATTATGAAAAGAAACGAATATATAAGATTGAGATGGCATGCAGGGGAAAGAAACATGAAAATTGCATCTCATACAGTCTTGTCCAACGGACTGGTTTCAGTTAAAAATGACGCTTGATTTTGGTTGATCAAACAGCAACTGCAAATTTAAGGGACTCTAGTATCTTATCATCGAGCTCAAACTGCATAGGTTTCTTGTCTCGCCCTATCTTTACATACTCCTCGAATCGCTCCTTCAAGTCTTCTGGAAGGTTTGTGGTGCCATTCCACCCCAATATGTCCTTTGCTGCTCTTGGCTCTGAATAAAAGTGCTGCACAATGGAAGGATGATGGTAACTATACTACAGTTCGCAGAACTTCTGGGTTAGGAGTTAGTTTACAGTATAGAATACATTGTAATCATCTAAATTGGTGGACCTGAGATGAAGATAACCCATGGTTTATTATTGAGCGATTGCAGTTTTTGCAGTGAAATCAAATTTTTGTTTTGGAAAACAGTAAACAAATACGATATTACCATATTACGGAAAGGAAAAGCTTTCTTTGCATCAATTCCAACAGCTTTTGGGTCATAATGAACAATTTCAACTGGTAAGCCAGCAGCTTCAGCACATAATCTGGCCATTCCATCCAGAGTCACAGCACGGTCGCTGACACAGTTGAAGATATTAGAAGATGCAGCTTCTGGGTTCTCAACAGCCAGAGTAAGCATAGAGGACAAGTCCCTAACATGGGCGATGTTTGTAAGTTGCATCCCTGAGCCAGGGATTGGCACTGGTCTCTTCCGAACGATTCCTGCCGAGAATAAATGTCATGCACTTATTTAACACACTGACACTGATACAGTGCTTTCAGAACCTCCAAGAAAAGGGAATGAAGCCTTAAAAGAGTTTATGGCAATATATTTGTATTTTTAAAGGCAAAAGTCTATGCCAATATATCCGACGGTGAAATTGTTGTATGGCTTAGGAAGCTTAAAAGATTGCTTCACTTACGATCAAAGAACCACTCCTCACAGTCTTTGTTGTTTCCGGATCCAATCATGTATTGTGGCCGGAATATAGCCCAACTACTGAAAATTTCGGCAATGTATTTCTCGACTCCAACATGACCAGCATCAGCTTTAACAACATCCTGCAATAATGAAGATTTTGCTTGAGTCGATTCAATATTGTTATTCATGCCTGTGGCATTATAAACGCATTACTATCTTATACCCCTTCAACATGAGGAGGCTCGTCAGTAGGCTTATAGATTCCAGCGCTGCTGATGTACAAGAATTGATTCACCCCAGAGCTCCTGGCCCAATCTACCACGGGCCTACATGAGAAAATTAAAATTAGAATAGCCGCTTTTTTGTTTTGGCCATAATTAACTGCTTTAAATTACATGCAGGGAGGTTTAATTTCTTACTTCCTTTTCTTAACTATCTACCCTCAGCCTAAAGGTTGGTCCAAGATTTGAATATCTTTTCCTTAATTTTGAAGGAAAATCAAATGCTAGAATTCTGATCATCAAAATTGTGAAAGCAAATTGCAACCACAATTAAATATTTTTGATCCATGTACTCTACTGAATGCCTAAAACTCACCATATCCGCCGGATCTATCAAGCAGAATACAGTGAAAACTATCATAACTTATACAGAATTAATGCAACAAACCTCACGGTGTCCAAGTCCTTGCCATTGTTATCCAACACCACATCAAATGTTGCTCCTGCAACAACCTTCCCAACATCTGCTGGGTCTCCCCACACCGTTTTCCCTCCAGCACTCACAATTTCCTAGAAGCATTCTCAAATCCCATAAAAATGAGAAGAAATAAATAAAAAACTCTAATTAGAAACCAATGATTACGAAAAGCAGAAAACAATGGTTATTTGATCTTACAGAGAATCTGTTGAATGGGGGCTTCTTCATTTTATCTGAGCCCTCATCTCCCACAGTCAAGATGGTGACCTCATGGCCAGAACCCAATAGCTCTTTTGCAAAGTAGAAACCAATCACCGCATGCCCACCACTGTTTGTATTAACTATCAGGACCTTTTTCTTCTCTCCAGCACTGGCCTTGACAGTGAAGGAAGGGGCAGAGTATCTCCTAGAGCTCGTGGGGTAGGCAAAGAAGGAAGGAGAAATGGAAAGAGAAGAAGAGAGAAAAGAGGAAGTGGAAAGAGACAAGCGAGGAAGAGGATAGAGAGAAGGTGAAGGAAGCTTGGAAGGAGGAGAGGAGAAGAGCAGAGACGAGGATGAGGAAGCCAGAGCAGCCATTGACCGTTACTTTTGGTGCTTGTTTCAGAACCAGCAATTTTTGGTTCAAGATAAAGGTAACGGTTTGGCCCCCTTCATTTACCCCACGACAGTTATTTCTCCCGGGTGCTTTTGGAACTGCGGTTAATGAACTTTCTAAATGTCAAAAATTATTTCTTTTGATTTTTTTTAATGAGAATTAGTGTAGATTAAACTTTTTTATGTTGAATAGAGTAGCAAGAGCAAAGGCAAGCTTTGGGCTTGAGCCCAAACGTTTGATTAAGTCCAGATTCCAGAGTGGCAAAGCAATAAAGAAAGAGGATGGTCAAGACTGGAGTGAACAATGCTCAAATTCAAAGAAGGGTCTGTTGCTATACATGCAAACAAACAAAATCCTAATCCAAAAACTCTTTTAGAATCTTGTGGATGATAAACAAACAAAAAGTTTGTTACTGCATCAAATCAGCCTACACACTGAGTTAAATCTTTTCAACTTAAACCCCCAAATGCATCAAGAAACCAGGGCCGTCGGATTCTCACCAGGTCCCTACTTGACGCGCTTTTTTGAATGATCTATTAAAAGGAGTGGACCCAACTTCACTCTTACTTCAGATTTGATTTTAGAACGTTAGCCACGATCGGCGCACCTTTTTTAAATTCCCAGAATCCAGAGCTCCCTCATTAACTAGCCGTTACCCTTTGCTGCGCTACATCTGTCTTCTCTCTTGTTGCTTTTCCTTCCATGGCTGCTTCAGTTGATACTCCATCTCCACCTCATCTCACCAAGGTCCTTTCTCCTTTTCCACCTTTTTTCCCCCTTTAATGGGGGTGTTCTTTTCCCTTTTGTCCCTTTTCTTCTAATATATCTTTTCTTTTGTTTGGATACATTAACAGGAGCCCACAAGCTTGATGGCTTCGTCATCTCCTCTCTTCAGTCCAGCTTCAGACAAGCGTTTTTGGAGCACCCTTCGTAACCGGGTCGATGCTCTCATCGATGATCGGAATGCCAAGTTCTCCACCGTCCAAAACGTTGATCCGTCTTTGCCCACACAGATTGTAAGTTTTCTTTATTCTTCAACTTCTTACAGCTAATTGCTATGCTATGAAAGTTTGCTTCTGGGGTTGGTGTTCAATTGACAAGGTTCCTTATTTTGATATTTTGGGCAGAATTCAGGAAAATCCAACAGAGCTAAGCGACTGAAGGAGGATTCATTGCTTTTGCTAAGAGGGTTTGATTCCATGTCACAAACTCTATCTCAGCTGTCTAACAATCTCGACAATGCTCTTCAGGTAATCCAGAAAACGTCCTTTAGATTAAAGATTATGAGATCATCTTTAGTTTTGTAGCTCTAGCTATAAGAAATTTGCAAATTTGATAAAGTCAAGTGTTTTCTGTTTGCTCTGTTTTTAAGGGAGCTAGAGAGCTAGCTAAACCTCCCACATTGACCGATATATTTCATAGCAACCTGAAGAATTCAGAGGCTAAAGAGGAAGATCCAAAACAAAAACGAAAGGAAGAAGACAGTAAGATAGGTGTGAAGAGGAAATTTGATTCCAGTGAATTGTCAGATGATAACAAAGGAGATGATTCGCAAAAAGAGAACGAGCAAAGCCCCAAAGACAAGAAGATGATAAAGAAAGCCAAAAATGTTAGCTATTCCCTCTCTTAAATCTAATTTACTTGATCAATACCCAAGTAGTACTCCTAGCTCTCCAGTTTCTAACCTTCTCTTTCAATTTTTGCAGCTTGCAATTTCAATGGCGACCAAAGCCGCTTCACTTGCAAGAGAGTTGAAGTCCATAAAATCTGATTTATGTTTTATGCAAGAGCGTTGCGGTTTGCTTGAGGAAGAGAACAGAAGGCTTCGAGATGGATTTGGTAAGGGGATCCGACCCGAGGAAGATGATCTGGTAAGTTTCTTATCCACTGGAGTAGAAACAAAATTTTTGTCATCTTATCACATTGTATATTTCTGATCCAAATTGATGTAAACTTTGACAGGTGAGGCTTCAACTAGAAGCACTGCTCGCAGAGAAATCCAGACTAGCAAATGAAAATGCAAATCTGATAAGGGAAAATCAGTGCCTTCACCAGCTTGTAGAGTACCATCAAATGACCTCCCAAGATCTCTCTGCATCGTATGAGGAAGTAATAAGAGGAATGTGCTTAGACTTTTCATCCCCTATAGCAGAAGAAGAGGAAATCAATGGAGATTGTGACGATGCTGACAAGCGAGTTAGACGAACACCTCAAACGGATATCTTCGGCTTATCCACGTCTCTTGACGACTACTTCGATGAAGAGCAGCAATAGGTCACCCGTAATTGGAGTTGTATATTTTGCATCCACTTCCGTTAATGTAGGTGGAAGTTTAATGTCTCGTCACTGGAGGTGATCGTTTGGCTGTAACAAGAAAAATTTTATGATTAATTACTTTATATCTCAAATAATATAACTCCTGTTTTCTAAGGTTGCCTTTGATTGATGCTATGAGAATCTGATTTTTATTAAAAATGGAAAGAATATAAATTTTTACATTATTTTGGGAAAATTTACAGTATTTTTCTTCCCAATTTCTTCTTTTTATTCAACTTTAATTGAATTTTCCGTGCATCAAGTTTTTCATATTAATTTAATATTTAAAGCCTAAAATTTACTGTTTTTTTTTGTAATTTGCAAATAATTTTTGTAAAAAAATATTAATCATAAAGTTGCCACATCAACAGTTAGTGTAAACTAATCAACGCAAAAATACAAATTGATGAAAATTTGCTGAAAGCAAAAAAATGGAGCCAGAGACTGGCCTGTTAACGATGCCTAAGCGGTAGCAGCAAAAGCCCTCAAAACTACGTCGCATCAAAGCAATGGAAACCACGTTGCCTTTTGCATCGTCTTATTTTCTCTAACTGAAATTTCCATCGCTTTCGCTTCTCTTCTTTTTTGTTCCTTAGTAATAACAAAATTGCCAACAGCTTAAAATAAAAATTTAGTTATAGGCATTAGTAAAAAAAATAAAAATTTAGTAACTTCACATATTTCAACATTTAAATTATTAATATTATTATATTATTTTTGTTAAATTATTATTTTAAGTGATATAATTTAAAATTTTGAAAATTTATTCTATAATAAAGCAACTTTATTAAATTTTGGAGTAAAATACTAAATCACTCTTAACTTTTAATTATAATTACACATGGATTCACTAGTTTGTAAAATGAACTCTCCATTTCAAAGTTAAATTGTGTTAATATTTAAATTAAAATGTCTAAAATATCATTCTTTTTTTAAATAAGTTCACGATGTTCCCTACTTGACCAACCACTCTTGATTGAATCTAACTTAGATCTAATTGGATTTCTCAAGGAGCACCAGATCTCTACTCTCTAAAGAACACATGAAAAGGAGCATCGCACCCAAGGGAATTTTTTTAAATAAAAATTGAAAATTAAAAATTATAATTTATATAGTATGGTAATTTTTATAATTGATGAAAGGTAAAATTATCTTTTTAATACTATCATATTATCAAAGTAACGAAAATATTAATAGTGGATTAATAGTTGAATTTATATGTCTAACAGAAAATATTCTTTTGGGATGGATTGTCAATTTTAAAAATTAATGGACCTGTATAAAATTATGATTAAAAGTTAAGGAGTGCGGGTATTTTAATCATAATTACATGTCAATTTATGGAACATGTCTCATCCCATGTCATTGACAAATCTAGATAAACACCACATAAGTTTACTCGACATGCATGCAGATCAGTTTTGAGTTTGACCAAAACATTGCATTTCCGATTTTCAAAGTGATCACAAAAGACGCCTTCTCCGAAGGTTGATGGCATGACGTTCAAAGCACTCCATCAGTGTTTAGTAGCATCCAATCTTGAAACGATGGAGATCATCCGATCAACAACTCCAAACGAGATCGATTGACACCAACATCTGCAGAAGTAAAGTATGAGCAAGAGCGAATAGTGTCTTCAAGATACTTTTGAATGAGGATTGTCTTTTGGAAAGTAAGTACGTTGTGATGACTAAATATCGCTTCACTCATTCCCCCAAACGATACCAAAAGTCACCTGAAGGTACCATTGCATTAGAGAACAAAAGATTGCTTTTCATCTGCTTCTGAAATTCGTTTAGCGCCATTGCAACCGAATCAAAGTAACTTCACAGAACTACAGTAGTATTTCCTAAATATCCCCTTTTAAGATAAGTTCAAATCCCCAAACGTCTAACAATTGAATCTAATCTGCTTGTTACAAAGTAAAAGCAATTCAGATGAATATTTTATCTTTCGTTTTAGTTGGCAAGATAGAAATTGAAGTCCATAGAGCCTACAAACTTGTCATATGCTTTAAAAGTTCAAAATATTTGGCATCATCAAAACACAAGTCCGTTAAGTACTTAGCAATTATCTAAACGCAAGTCCAAGTGTGGATAAGGTAGCATCACACAGACAAGTTCAACAACAAAGCCCTAGGATAAAGTAGCATCATAAACTTGTACAGATCTTCCATACCAATCAAAATGCTAACAGAACAACTAAGTTTCTTGAGTATAAGCTCAATTTTGCTACTTTATTTACCAGCAAGGACTCTCTTTCTTTTAGCACCAGTTTTTGCCTCAGCACCAGCACCCACTGAAGTAAAGGCTTGAGAAGATAAATTCACTGCTCTTTCAGTTGCTTTTGTCAGATTTGTGACCAAGATCATATCCTTCAGCTTATCAAGTCCTTCAGATAATACATGGGCCCCATTCTCGTACTGCAAGAAAAAACAAGATGTTATTGGTTTACATAGGAAAAGGCGCAATTTTAAGATTCCATAGTAGAAGCACCATATTTTTCATTTTTAAGAATAATTACCAGAAATATCAAACCCATAACAAGGTTTAAAATATGCCTAGAAAGCAACATTGGAGGTAAACATGTGATTGCAACTAATACATCAAAAGTGAAATAATTCAGTTAGGCTATAATATTGCTCCTTATACATAAAAAGGTCGAATTTTATGACTCAGCTGTTAAAGGCTACAAATAATTACACATGATAAAGAAAGACACTTTGATTTGGCAAAAGAAAAACAAAAGTGTATCCCGACTCTTGCTTCATTGTTACCACAAGGGATCGAAGTGATGCCTCTATTCTGTACATATCTACTTGCAAAGCTTACAGTCAGCACCACTCTAGTACAATAGACTATGAAAGAATCTAATAAATATTTATGTATGAACTGTATATAAAGAGATCATTCTTTTCTTGTGATGGTAACAGAGCTCTATGGCTGCATATTTAGCTAAGATAGTGTTGTAGAGACATACTGCTTCAAGTTTGCCAAGAGCATGCTCCAACTTGAGAGCAAGCTGGCGATTTTCATCTGTCAGGGCTTCAATCTGCATTTAGGCAGGATAAAAGCACTTCATAACTTAAACCTCAGAAAAAAAAAAAAGAAAAAAGGAAAAGCAAGACTTCAATCTCCAGTTAGGGGAAAAGGCATAACTTAAACCTTCAAAAGAAAAGCTAATATAGCAGTGAAAAAGTAACCTTCTTTTGGGAGCCAAAATACAAGTTTCTGTATCTGGTATCTGCTGCCCTAGGGCTTCCAGTTGGGGAAAAATCTGTTGTAACCTGTTTTAATGTAATAAAACATTTTATTAAAATTCAAATGTCTTTGCCTTTAGAAACATATTATGATCAGCAAAAAACAGTTAACATTTAGGCAAAAGAAAGACTGAATACCTTCAATTTTAATTCTTCTATGGTCTTTTGTTGCTCTTCAAATTGTTGTAAAAGATAGTCAACTTTTTCTTCCAAGCTCTTATTTGCCACGGTTGGCTCTGGTAGTTTCCCCTCCTCAAAATTCAATGGCTCCTCGTCCTTCTCACTTTCAGTCAGAGTCATCTCTTCAATTATACGATCAACATCCTTGTCTTGAGGAGTAACTGCACCATAAAGACGTCCAGATCTCCTAAGCTTAGTACCAGCAATGTGTTTCTTTGCCTTTGTTACTGACGATAAATCAGCAGATTTCGTCTGTGGTTCTATTGTCTCCAATTGAGGAATCGTTTTCTCAAATTGCAATTCTTTCTCTGATGAAGGATTGGAGCTTTCAGGTTGCTTTTCCAGTCCCCCAGAAGGGTCCGCAACGTCAGGCTTAGACTAGAATTTTGTAGTTATACAATAAAAATGAGATACGAGTCCTATGATCCATTTCACTGGAAAAGAATTTCTTCTCAAAATTCTGAATTTCCTAGCTATTGGAGAACATAGTAGCAAGCAAAGCACAGGAATAGAAAAGAAGAATACCAACAAGGATTCAGATACAAGGAGAACTTGTGTGCACAAATGAACACAAATCTACATGCAAAATCACTTTTCTCGGATCAACATGCAACTTGGCCTATGAGGTTACTTTGTTGACAAAACCCAAGAGTCCAAGGGTACATAGAATTGCTTAGACAATTAGAGCCCATAAAGACTACAAGTCAGAGCTTAGAGCAGAAAAGGCCCTACAATCTCAAGAGTCATTGTCATGGTGAAAAGATAATTAAATGACAAGGCACCCTCTTTTACTCGCACAATCCATTGTCATCAAAATCACCCATAACCGTGAACAATCTCTCTTCTTTTATATCTTATACTAGTACTAAAAACTACTCCCACCAAAATACAAACGAACTGAGACGCAAAACTACGAAACAAAACAATTTCCTATTGCCCAAAGGACGACCCACAGGAACATATAAAACAACAACCAAGAAAACACCCACAAATGAAACCAAGAAAAGGAAAAAGAAATAACTTTGTTAACAAAATATTATGCCATTTAAAAAAAATAAACAAAAATGTAAAAGTGAGTTTGCTTTTACCGTGGTAGCCTTTCTTTGAAGCCTTTGAGCAAGTGGTCTCCTACCCATTTTCTCTCACTCTGGCTAGAAGCTAAAAATGACTGTGAAAAGGTTTAGAAAGAGAATGAGGAAGATGAAAATAAAAAGGGCTTTACATGCTAGGGATATATTTTCTTATATAAAAAAGATAGTAATTTTATCACAAAGTGGAGGATACTCTCGTTTGAAAATTTATTTAACCGCGGAATACCTCGATAATAGTTGTCTTGGTTTTTTAAAAAATGACCATCTCATACACCAAGCAAAGGAAAAAAATCAAGTTGAAAATAATTATTGAATTTTAGAAAGTATTATAATAATAAATAATTTATTAAAAATTATATATAAAATAAAAAATTAATATTTATAATTAAATTCAAATAATTTAAGTAAACTCACGACGAATTTTACTTCATTCGCTCGATAGTGGAAAGCTGTTGATTATAATATATCTATTGCTGCTAATAAGATATGCCATTAAGGCAGCGTGACATGTTGTGAAAGAAGCAATTAAGCATAAATTTTCATTTTTTGCCATGAAGACGTTATTTGACAAATATAACTATCGCTCAAGTATTGATGACATAGAAATAACAAATTTTAAAAAATTTCATACAAAATAAGAGTTTAATTAAATAAAAATAATATTTTGAAAATTCAATTAAAAATAATAAAAAATAAAGAGAAAATTAATATATATAAACTTATTAAGAGAAATTTGAGAACGTAGGTAATTGTTTTTAGTAATTTAGCCTTGGTTTTACAATAAAAATAAAAATGAAAAGTTTGGCCCCATTGGAACAAGGAAAAGTCGCTGCTAGGAAGGAAGAAGGGGTAGGAATGAGATGAAGGGAGGGAGGGAGGCAGTAAGCGGGTCCATATGTAATAAATTAAGGCAGATTCATGAAAATCCGAGGTGGGGTTCAATGGGATCACTCATCACTCGTCCCCGTTTCCTCCCTAAGGATAAGGAGATAACATACCACATCTCTTAACAATCAGCGACTCCACTCTATCTCCTTTTCCTCCTCTCCCTCTCTTTTCCTTTCCCCCCATAGCCAAAATCCAAATACAACGTACTAGCAAGAATCCGTCAAAATTCCCATTTCCAATTTTCCATGACCCCTCTTCTCTCCCTCCACTCCCCTGCCTCGACCTCCGCCCCTTTTTTCCTCTTCACCCCTTCCCCTCCCCATTTCCCTCGCTTCGCCAAATCCCCTCTCCGTCGCTTTCTTCTTCCAACTAAATCATCCCTTTCCAACGACCCTTTTTACTCAACTTCCCAACAACTCAGTCCCCAAGACCCTCAAAACCAGCAGCCTCCCAGAACTCTATTCCCCGGCGGCTACAAGCGTCCCGAGATCAAGGTCCCTAATTTCGTTCTCCAATTGGACCCTGAGGAGGTATTGGCAGATGGCAATGCGCTCGATTTTATTGACAAGGCCGTCTCTAAATGGGTTGGTCTTGTAGTGCTCAATGGGGCCGAAGGAAGCGGCGGCAGGGTTTATGAAGCTGCCCGTTCGTTAAAGGCGGTCGTTAAAGACCGCGCTTATTTTTTGATTACGGAGCGCGTTGATGTTGCCGCTGCTGTCGGTGCTAGTGGCGTGGTCCTCTCTGATCAAGGTTACTGTTGCATTTTGTTTCCTTCTAAACTTTGCTCATTCAAAGGTCATTTTCTTTAAGTAAGAATGGCCAGTGATAATCGAAGTTTGATTTTTTTTTTTTAAATCTGATCAGAGTTAGTAAAATTGTTTTCAAGATGAAATTGACCCGATATTTAAAGCTGCTAAAGTCAATGCATTGATATCTTATCCAACATTGTTGTAATTGTTTACGGGAAATCCTTCTTTTACAGGCCTTCCTGCCATTGTTGCAAGAAACACAATGATGGATTCAAAATCAGAATCAGTCTTTCTCCCTTTAGTAGCTAGGACTGTGCAAACTGCAAATGCTGCCTTAAATGCTTCAAGTTCTGAAGGTGCTGATTTTCTTATATATAATCTGGGTGGAGGAGAACATGTTGATATAGTGGTGAAGTCTGTTTTTGAGAATGTGAAGATACCAATTTTTATTGTAAATAACAATTCACAAGGAAAGGCTACGTCGCATACTGAGGCAGTGGACATTCTCAAATCAGGTGCTAGTGGTTTAGTTGTGTCATTGGAAGATTTGAGGTTGTTTACTGATGATGTTCTGAGACGGTTGTTTAATATTGTATCTGCAACGAATAATAAGCCTCAGGATGACAGTCTGGATGAACTAAATATGGCGGATATCGATCTTGTTACCCTCCAGAAAGTGGGTGTGGCCGGCTTTATTAAAGTGGAGGATAGAGAAAAACAGCTTATTGAGCAGGAGAGATCAGTATTAAATGAAGCGATAAGTGTCTTCCAGAGAGCTGCTCCCCTGGTGATCATTTAATTAAGCTTTGGTAGTTGAAGTTATTTCCATATGGTTATGAGATTATCAATTCTTTTGTTGTTTACTTTTTTGGTTGAATCTCTATGGATTTTTAATGACAGATGGAGGAGATTTCACTTCTTATTGATGCTGTCGCTCAAATTGATGAGCCATTTCTACTGGCTATAGTGGTAATTGTGTGCTGAACTTCAACAAATTCTGGTTGCAGGGATATGCATTGGTATTAGCTCTAAATTTCAAAAGAATGCCTACTCTTTATTTGAAAACATATACCGATATGATGACTGTTTATCTTCTATTTACGTTTGATTTAAGGAAATGTTAAATTAAGGAATGCTTAAGTTTATGGCTTCGGTGTTGGTTGATATGCTGCTGCATATACTAATCACAGTGGCTTCAGGAAATGGGTTCATATCTCATAGGGATTTAGATTCAATAAAACCTCACAAGACACTAGAATCAACTATGCTATGTTTCTCCTTTCTGCTATGCTCTTGGCGCTTGTTTTGAAGGCCATCACACCAGCCTTGCTATCCAATGGTTCATTATTGTGTGCTTTTTTTAGTCTTACCCCATCTGTGTTGAGTAGTTGAGTTTAATTCTCATTTAGTTTTATCCTTCTTGCTGTTTTACTAATAAAACAATAATGCTACTTTTCTATCATAGTTGACAATATGTTTGTAGTCAATCCTTTTCGGAGCTAGGATCCATTATTAGTTTTGCTTTATTTTAAATGATAGTGACTTGAATTAATCGATTGCTTGTGTCTTTTCATGTCATTGTTGAGTATTTGTGTATTGTTAGTGCAAATAGCTCAATGTGATTGAATCCAAGAGGGGGTGAATTGGATTATATTTGTGATTTTGAAAATCCCTTTTCAATTTTGAGAAAGTGAAGTTCTTTAAAAGGGAAGTTTCCAATTCAAAACATGAACAAGATGGATGGTTTCTTGTGAAGTTGGAGAATTTGAAAAGCACAAATGAAAATAAGCAAGTGGACGGAAGATGAAAATCGACACACAAATTTTATAGAGGTTCAGTCTCTTTGCTTACATCCTCTTCTTTAGATTCACTAAGGAATTTAAAATCCACTATTAAAATAAAGTTTACAATAATATCTTTTGTGGATTAAGTACAACCTTACAATGCCTTTCGGTTTTGGTTAAAGCACAACCACTTTACGTTTGCAATTGGTTAAGGTATAACCTCTCAAGGAAAGAAATAGAAAGATAAGATTTCGGCTAAAATGCCTCTACAAGTTTGAGAGTCAGATTGTCTACAATGTTTGGTGAGTAAGAAAATGAGCAATAAATGGACTTTAGATGGTACAACTTGAAGTCTTAAATACAAGAGGAAGAGTACAACAAGTGTTTAATGATTTGAAAGTGAAATCTTCTCTTGGAGTTGTGTTTTCAGATCTTCCAACCTTCATAAATGTTGTAGGAGCTTGATTTTATAGTTGCTGAAGCTTCAGAGGTAGTTGGAAGTGGATTAAATGCAAAATTAGTCGTTTAGCACTTTGTTTAAGATTCCAAGGGTCATCATCTATTGGTAGATTTCATGATTTATCGATAGATTGCCTTCAATATCATTCAACTTCAATCTCATTTATCGATAGATGCAATCATCTATCGATAGATTCATTTTACAACTTATTTTTTAAATTCAGTGGCTATCTATCGATAGATGCAAGTTAGGGTTCTCTTCAATAACTTTCATGTGCCTATCTATCGAAAGATGCGTGTATCTGTCGATAGATGCAAGTTAGAATCCTTTTGAATTTTGCTCCCGTATGGCTATCTATCGATAAATTTGTGGCATCTATCAATAGATGTTCATAGTCCATGTAGTCCAAGTGCCAAACCATTCAACTATCGATAGATGAAGAACATCTATTGATAGATTAGTGACATGTTTTCAAGACTAAGGAGCCTTTTTGCTTGTTTTCAATTTAGGGTGCTTAGCTCTCTTTACTTTACTTCTCTAAAGACCGTTTGGACTTACTTGAAAATCTGAAAACAATTTTGATCACATTAGTTTGTCAAATCAAAACTTGGACTTAATTAAACTTTTAATTTTAACAATCTCGCCCCGTTTGATGTGATAAAACAATTAATCAAAAAAATCTTTTTTGGATCTTTGAGAGACTTCTTTTGAATTCATGCTAAGTTATTAAGAATTTCTCCCCCTAAATTTTTGCTTTTTAAATTGCTTACTTGTATGAATATCAAATATAAATTTTTGAATTCATTCTCTCCTTTTTTGTCATCTCAAAAAGTGAGTGATGAGGAAATGAAAACAGTCATAGAGGAAATAGATGCGTTTAACCACAGAAAGGTCACCAATGTCGACTAACATTCAACAATACCCGACAATCAAAACAAAATCCAGCATATAAACATATTTGAGAAGAGGAATCAAAATATCCAGACTAACGAAGCAAATATCTGAAGAGACAGCAGAAAACAGAGCAAATTAGAGCTAAACATGTTATGATGCATGGGATGAAGTGCACAGGAAACCATCCAACAATGTGGGCCAAAATTGTGATGAAGAAACGTTCTCGTGAGAGATCACTGTGGCGGTGGAAAGTGGGAGTGAAAGTCAGCTTCGAAGTCTCGTTGATGTTGCAATATTTTGTGAATCTGGGCCCCCATGCCATCCACATGGGCAGTCAAACGAGAGTCCATAGTCTCCATGAATGAGAGAATTTGAGTGAAGGTGTTCTCAAGATCAAACGTTGTGGACATAGGTAGGGCACTAGGTTGAGCAGAGGACGGGCCAGCAGGATAAGCAGGTGATTCCCTGTCATTGTTATTAGGGTCGTCTTGAGCTTCATAGTCAAAGATCGGGAGATCTATAGTTGCCTTTTGCACCCACCCAAGTACCATTCTTGAATTCGAACCCTAGCTTTTTGATAGTATGCTCATCAATGGGGTTGAACGGGGCATGGGACTTGAGGGGGTCACAAACGAGTGTCAACAGAGAAGTGATTAATGATCGTACTCACGAGCATGCCATAAAGGAGATTTTTAATGTTGCCTTGGATGGTACAAAACCTGTCATCTATGATAAACTTGGGGAGATCAATTCGAGATTGGAATTCAATGTTGAATAGGAACCAAAGGTCCTATTGGGTGACGGTTGAATCATTGGAGTCGTGAGGACGGATGGTGTGGGTAATGATCAAGTGGAACATACGATCATAAAAGCATAGTCAAGTGTAGCTGGAATTGCCTTTGTCATTTGGGGGCTGATATAAAGATGTCTCTAAGGTTGCCATCATAAAAAATGTATCGGAGATCATCTTGGCGGAATTGAGTGCGAAGGATCATATCAATGAGAGCATGAGTGACCAATATACTTTTGCCCATGACGTGAGTGACAAACTTCTTGTCATGGGAGATTAATTCATCAGACTCTGACTCAAGAAACTTTTGAGTGGCATTGGAGTAAAAAACTCTGACCAAGTTTTCATAATATTTTCGATTTAATCTCAAGTAATGAGTCCAGCCTTGATATTCGAGATTGGTAAGATACGAAAAATTAATTGATGCCGGGTAATCAAAATCAATAACATGCCCAGGCGTTACCTTCTGTTTGGTGAAGTTGTCGCTAAATTTTTGAGCTTGTGAGGGATGGGTGAAGTTTTGAAGGAAAGAGCTCCAGTTTGGGGCGGAGGAGGACTTGGCTTTAATAGGGCCACTGGACTTCGAGCGAGTGGTGACCTTGGTTTGTTTGGGCCTAGGACTCATGATGTAATTTGAAAAAGATGATGGAATTTGGACTAAACATTCGATAGAGAGGGTAAGGGTCGAGAGTAGAGCGAGATAATTGGAGGGCTTTGCTGCTAATTGTGATGTAAGGTGGAATAAACAAAGAGAGAGAGAACTGAGGGTTTGGGGATGGTGAACAGAGATGTGGGTAGGAGTTTTGATCGGATTTGAGGAAATTAGTTGTAGGTTGAGCTGAAAAAGATGGAGCAAATGCTTGGATTGGAGGAAAAAATGTGGAAAACAAACGGAGAGTTGAGAGACTGTGGGAGGGAGAGGGAGGGTAAGGTCGTAGTTTTCAAAAGAATTGAAACGTCAGAAACGTTTAAAGAACCGCATCTATCGATAGATTGTGGTATCCGTCAATGGATTTTTCGAGAATCATTTCATGTTTGTCTTGGGTCCTCATTTGTTGATAGATAATGCGATCTATTGATAGATGTGGTCAGACAGTCTTAGGAAGACCACGAGACTTCATCTATCGATAGATGCTTTCATCTGTTGATACATGGTGTATAACGCCTAGATATTTTTTTCGTTGCTTCTATCGATAGACATGATTGAACCATTGATAGATTGGGCATGAGAGAGTATATTTTGGTCTTGTTAAGCGATCTATCAATAGATATTGACAATCTATCGATAAAGGTTCATTTGGAGCCTTAAAAAATCAAAGTTTTTGCTTTCAAAATGTGCAGAAGGGTCCAAAATTGAATATTTGATTAAATATTAGTTCAAAAATTTGAAGAAAAACATAACAAATAGTAGTTTGGACCAGTGTAAGTGATGCTTGTAGGATCAAAGAGTTGGAGTTTTCACAGAAAATGATTTCTTCAACACTTTAGTGAAATGTTGCTAGAGTTGGATGGTTGTGTATGTGTATGCATGGTTGAGTGCAATGCGAAAACATACATCTCATAATAAAAATCAAACATGAGGCAAGAAGTTCATCTTCATCATCACTAAGTCAAGAAATTTATGGATAGACAAGTATATTCTATTAGTTCGAATGTTTCAATTCAAGATTCATCAAGAACATCCAATTTTCATTGTCTAATTAAGTTGAGGTGTGTTCATGATGCCTAATTCACTTCATATATTGCAAAATGGTTATCTATCAAGAGGCTTAGTAAAGATATCAACTAATTGATCCTTGGTACTAACATACTCAAGAATAATTAGATAGGCTCACTTTCCTCACGAATTTGTTCAATTTGTGTTTTTCTTTTTGTGGTGATTCTTCATTTACTATGGATCCTTCAATATTTAAATCAAGCTCTTCAATTTCTTCTTGAAGGATACCTACATCATCATCAAAATTTTCTTTTCTAAGAGGAGTTAAAATCATCAAATAATACATGAATAGATTTTTCAACAACTAATGTTCTTTTATTAAACACTCTATATGCTTTAAAAGTTAAGGAGTATCCTAGAAATATTCCTTCATCACTTTTTACATCAAATTTACAAAGATTATCTTTTTCATTATTTAATACATAGCATTTACAACCAAATGGACGAAAGTAAGCAATGCTAGGTTTCTTCCCTGTGTAAAGTTCATAAGGAGTTTTCTTTAATGTTGTCTTTACCATTACCCTATTCACAATATAACAAGAAGTGTTAACGGCTTCGGTCTAAAAGTACCTAAATAAATTGTTTTCACGTAGCATGGTTCTAGCTATCTCTTCTAAAGTCTTATTTTTTCTTTCCACTACTCCAGTTTGTTGTGGAGTCTTAGGAGCAGAAAAATTATGGTTATACCCATTCTCATCACAAAGTTGCTCAAAACTTAGGTTTTCAAATTTTTCTCCATGGTCATTTTTAACATTTGTTATTTTGTACCATTTTTTATTTTCAACTATTTTGCAAAAAGAGGTGAATTTTTTGAGGTATCATCTTTGTGAGTAGGAAAGAAAACCCAAGAGAACCTATTATAGTTATGCACAATTACTAAACCATAATTCTTTCCACCTGAGTTAGTGGTCTTAGTGGGTCCAAAAAGATCTATATGAAATAATTGTAAGGCTCTAATGGTGGTTACATCTTTTTTGGATTTAAATGAACTTATCTTATATTTGCCTTTAGCACAAACATCACAAAGTTGATCGCTTTCAAAATTAAGCATAGGGAGCCTTATCACAAGATTTAAAGATAGTAGTTTTGAAATAGTGTTTATGCTAGCATACCCTAGTTTCCTATGCCATAGCTAGCTGTCTTCATTTTTTTAAGCCATAAAACATACATTGTTAGAAAATAAATCATCTAAGAAAACAACATATGTATTTCCTTATCTATGGCCAACAAACAGGGTCTCCTTTGTTCTAATGTCAACAACATGGCCAATTAATAATTCAAATATTACTCTTAAGACTCTTGTCACAAAGTTGACTAACATTTAATAAGTTATGTTTTAAGACTATTTACAAATAAAACATTTTCTCTTTAAGAGGAGTTTTTACTAATGGTACCAATAACTTCATTGTTACCTTTTGAGTTGTTACTAAATGTTATATTTCCTCCTTTCTTTGGTCTTAATTCCTTGAATGATTCGTTTATTCTAGTCATGTGTCTAGAGCATCCGTTATCATGATGCCACTTCCCTCTTTCTTGTGTTCAACAAAATTCAAGTAATTGATTTTGGTACCTAAATTTTCTTGAGTCCATATGAGATAGTGTTTTTGGTTCCTTTTGGAACCCATTCCTATTTTACCACTTTATCATGTGGAGGTTTATTTCCTTGGAATGCATACACTCTTGATTTTCCTACCTTTAAAGGTGATAGTTCTCAAAGGCCCAGAGTAGGTAGAATGTCCTACTTTATGACTATAAAAGCTTCTAGTGAGTGAGCTATGTTTTCCATTTTCTTTAACAAAGAAATTTTTAAAGTGAGTTTCCTTTTGAGTATCGTCGTAACCTATTCCCTTTTTGTTAAAGAATTCTCTGTATTTTTAACATGTTATTTAATTTTTGTTGACTCATCTTGAATTTTGAGAATGTAATATGCAAAATCTCATTTTCTTTTTTGGCTCATTTCTCTCAATTTTCAAGTCTTTAACTATATGTTTTAGTTCCATTTGTCTTGATTAGTGACTCATTTTTCACTTTAAGCTTGGATATGATGTTTTTGTATTTCAATGTCTTCTTTTCGAATTCAAATACTATATCATTATATGCATCTTGTAGTTCATCAAATGAGTATTGAGTCTTGATGTAGGAACTAGAGTTATGAGAGGTTGAGCATGCCTTGGTGTCTTCAAGCGCTATGAAGCAAAAGTTGGCAACTTCATCTTCTTCATCTTAAGAGTCGTCACTATCACTCCAAGTGGCAACCATGACTCTCTTCTTAAAGTTCTTTGGTGCACTGTTCTTGTTTGAACATTCATACTTGGTGTGTCAATTTTCTGCACTCAGCATATTAAGTGGTTTTTGTTATGTTCTCCTTTAGGCATGTCTCTTTTAGGGGGTTTTCTACCTTTATAGTTTTTTCTTATAAATTTGCTAAATCTTTTGGCTAGCATGGCTAGGTCCTCATTTTCCTCACTCTCATTTCTTATGGCTCTTTCATGTTCTTCAATTGTAGATTTTAATGCTATTTGTTTCTTCTTGGTGTTTTCCTTCTTTTCATCATCTAGAGCACTTTCATGTTTTAAGATCATTTCATAAGTAAGGATTGTATAAGTTCTAGTTTAAAATCATTTAGATTTCTTGCTTCCTCTATAATTGTCACTGTTGCTCTCCATGATTTGCGAAGACTATAAAGTATCTTTTTAACCAATTGAGCATTTAGGAAGTTTCTGAGGCTTTTAATCCTCCAACTATGTTTGTGAATCTCTCGTACATTTGATTTATAGTCTCACTTTCTTTCATCCTAAATAGCTCATAATTATGTGTGAGAAGTCCCATTTTGGATTCTTTAACTTGGTTTGTTCCCTCATAAGTTATTTCTAATGGGTATCTCAAATTTGTTTAACTGTCTCACACATGGAATATCTCAAATTTGTTTAACTCTTACACATGGATACTCTATTAAATTCATTAGCACTTAGAGAGCTAAGGAGTGTGTTAAAAGCATTGCAATTTATTTGTATTAACTTCTTTTCTTTATCATCCCATTCTTTTATAGTTTTTATAATTGTTTTTTTATTTTCTTCCTTAGTGGGAACATATGGACCATCCAAGATAACATTCCAAACATCTAGATCAACTGATTGAATGAACATTTTCATTTTTTTCTTTCAATAAGGCTAATTTGTACTAGAGAAAAATGGAGGTCATTGAGTTGAATGTCCTTTACCAAGAACAATTGAAGTAGATTTCATTGTAACATGTTGAGCTTAGCTTTCGGATCACTTCAAGGTTGTTAGACCTACAAAAAAGAGCCCTTGCTTTGACACCAATTGTTAGTGCAAATAGCTCAATGTGATTGAATCCAAAAGGGGTGAATTGGATTATATTTATAATTTTGAAAATCCCTTTTCAATTTTGAGAAAATGAAGTTTTTTAGGAAGTTTCCAATTAAAAACATGATCAAGATGGATGGTTTCTTCTGAAGTTGGAGAATTTGAAAAGCACAAATGAAAATAAGCCAGTGGAAGGAAGATGAAAATCAACACATAAATTTTATAGAGGTTTGGTTTCTTTGTCTATGTCTTCTTTTTTAGATTCACTAAGAATTTAAAATCCACTATTAAGATAGAGTTTACAATAATATCTTTTGTGGATTAAGCACAATCCTATAATGTCTTTTTGTTTTGGTTAAAGCATAACCACTCTACCTTTTCAATTGGTTAAGGTATAATAACTCAAGTTAAGAAATAGGAAGATAAGATTTTAGTTGAAATGCCTCTAAAAGGCTGAGAGTCAGATTGGGTACAATGTTTGGTGAGTAAGAAAATAAGCAATAAATGCACTTTAGATGGTACAACTTGAAGACTTAATTACAAAAGGAAGAGTACAACAAGTGTTTAATGATTTGAAAGTGAAATCACCTCTTGGAGTTGTGTTTTCACCTTCATAAATGTTGGGGGAGCTTGATTTTATAGTTGCTGAAGCTTTAAGTAGTTGGGAGTGCATTAAATGCGAAAATAGTCGTTTAGTTTGCTGTTTCAGACTTCAACCGCCATTATCTATCGGTAGATTTCATGATCTATCGGTGGATTGTCTTCAATATCATTCAACTTTGATCTCATCTATCAATAGATGCAATCATCTATCGATAGATTCACTTCAGAACTTATTTTTGAAATCCTCGAGTGGCTATCTATCGATCGATGCAAGTCAGGGTCCTCTTCAATAATTTTCGGGTACCTATCTATCGATAGATGCATGTATCTATGGATAGATTGAAGTTAGAATCCTTTTGAATTTTGCTCCCGTATGGCTATCTATCGATAGATTCACGGCCTCTATCGATAGATCTTCACAGTCTATGTAGTCCAAGTGCCAGACCATTCAGCTATCAATAGATGTTCTTCATCTATTGATAGATGGACTTATCTATTGATAGATGAAGAACATTTATTGATAGATTAGGGACATTTTTCAAGATTAAAGAGCCTTTTTGCTTGTTTTCAATTTAGGGTGCTAAGCTCTTTTTACTTTACTTTTTTAAAGACTGTTTGGACTTTTTTGAAAACCTGAAATCAGTTTTGATCACTTTAGTTTGTCAAATCAAAACTTGGACTTAATTAAACTTTTAATTTTAACATGTATAGATTTGATTTTTTTTACTGTTTTGTATGAATGTTCCCTAATCGTAATCTTAAAATTTGCAATAGTATTTCCATTCTGAATATATTGACCTTATTAAATCAATAAATTCTATTTGTTCTGCAGTGAGGAAACTAAACATTGTAAATTGTTCTTTTATTCATGCATAGACTGTTGCTTGATCCTGTTATAAGTTTCGGCTTTGTAGTGAATTATTTTCTTATGTCATTTGGATTCTCAGGGTGAGTTCAATTCTGGTAAATCCACTGTCATTAATGCTCTTCTTGGGGAAAGATACCTCAAAGAGGGTGTTGTTCCTACAACTAATGAAATCACTTTGTTGCGCTACTCTGAGTTGGATGGCAAGGACCTACAGCGTTGTGAAAGGCATCCAGATGGTCAATTAAAATGTTACCTTCCTGCTCCAATTCTCAAGGAAGTGAGTGCTTTTGGTTTTTCCTAATTTCTAGTCCTGAATTTAAGGTCAGAGATCCCTTCTTCTGGTTATGTCAGTGGTTGGTTTCTCTGTACCTATTAACAATACTTCTTGTATTTGTGCTTGCATTTGCATGCAAGCATCCTAAATATTTGTTAGTTTAGAAGCCTAAATTTCATGCAGGTAGTTGTTAGTTGATACTTCAAAATTTTGATCCTTTCATGTGTATGTGTTCTTCATGTTAAGTTGTTGCTTAAATAAACTTACTCTTCTCTATATGTTATAATTGTTAATCTTGTTGAAAGTTTATATAATCACCAGATACATCCACCTTGCTTATTTTTATCGAACTTGCTGATCTCATTCATGCCAAGTTGCCTTTAGTTTTAAAAAAAAAAAATCCAGAATCTGCTTTGATGGATTGTGCACTATTCTTGAATGTGACATGCAATTTTAATTGTGAATAAAACTTTGTGAAGATGCTATATGTGTTTATTACATGGGGAAATGATCACTGACAGTTTTACTTTTAAAAATATATATATATCAAGCACAATAGTTCATAACGCTAGTTGCTTATAAGTGAACTTTCAAATCTATATTACAAATGAAAATTTGAGATGTGTGCTGAGAATCATATAGGTTGAGCATATCACATGAACAATGAGAAAAAGGCAAGATTGATGAATAGGGAAGTTTAGTGAAAGTAAACACCATGTAGAAAGCTGATTATCTTCTGCTGCCTTTTTTCCTCATTGTGTTTGCTTTCCTGGAAATAGAACTGTTTATGTTATAAAACTAATTTTTAATAGTTCCTCTTGAAAACAGATGAATATTGTTGATACGCCAGGGACGAATGTGATTCTTCAGAGGCAACAACGCCTGACAGAGGAATTTGTCCCTCGTGCAGATCTGCTTTTTTTCGTTATTTCAGCTGATCGGCCATTAACTGAGAGTGAGGTATGGTTAGTTGTGTATGCTTCTTTTTGTTCTCATTAGTTGTGTGAGACAATAAATTAAAATTATGTGGGCGCTGAGTTTTGTAGTCAATGCTGCTTGTTGTCGAGGAACACAGTACTTAACACTATATGGAACTGGAAAAGTTCTACTATGATATGACAATTGCCATGCAAAAATTTCTTCAATCATTTTGAAGTTCTATCAAGAGTATTTTCTCATGGCCTCTAGGGGAATTTTCTTTGACACTTTTAACTCTCTTTTTCTTTGATATTATTATGTAATGAATCCAAAGGTTCATTAAGCAAATGCATAATGCTAGTCAAGATATCAAAGAATATCCTATAAGGTTGCTTTTGGAAATGTTGCATCGTGATAGATGCTTTTCATTTGGCTTCATGAACATCAATCTTTGTTTTTTTGTCACATTACCCTTTTGAATTTCAGAAAAGTTTAAACGTGGATTTTGCCAACTGAAATAGTTCAATTGAAGATTTTCTAAGTTGATCTGAAGTGAACTGAATGCCTTCAGCACATGCTGTTCTTTTCAGGTTGCTTTTCTTCGTTATACTCAGCAGTGGAAGAAGAAAGTTGTGTTTGTGTTGAACAAGGCTGATCTTTATCAGAACGTTCAGGAGGTTTAATTTTTCACCTCCCACTGATTATGGATGCTACTATTAAGTCAGTTACTTCATTTAAGTTGACCTACTAAGACACTTTCTGAGAGTTTACTATTTATCTTTGTTTTCTGCAGCTAGAGGAGGCAATATCTTTCATCAAAGAGAATACACAAAAGTTGCTAAACACGGAAGATGTAACATTATATCCAGTGGCTGCACGATCTGTTCTTGAAGAAAAGCTTTCAGCATCATCTGGTGTTGGAAAAGAATACAGAGAACTATCAGTCTCTGATTCAAATTGGAGAACCAGTAGCTTTTACAAACTTGAAAACTTCTTGTATAGTTTTCTAGATGGATCAACTGCTAAAGGAATGGAGAGAATGAAGCTCAAACTTGGAACTCCAATTGCAATTGCAGAGCGAGTACTTTCTGCTTGTGAAACTCTTAATAGAAAAGACAGCCAGTCTGCTGAGCAGGACTTGACATCTGCAAATGAAATTGTTGATAGTGTGAAAGAGTATGTGATAAAGATGGAAAATGAGAGCATCTCTTGGAGAAGACGAGCTTTGTCAATGGTATAATTTTAGAAATACTAAACTCGTTTGAGTCGGAGGCAAGTAGGCGACTTTGTTTTTTACATGGTGTTGTCTATATTTATATGGTGTATTCTTGTGCATCGTTTTGCAGATTGATACTACAAAATCACGTGTTCTGGAGCTCATAGAATCTACACTACAGTTATCAAATCTTGATCTTGTTGCCTCATATGTACTCAAGGGGAGATCGTCTGCCACACTGCCTGCCACTTCAAGGGTTCAAAATGATATACTTGGTCCCGCACTCGCTGATGCACAAGTGAGTTAATGGCTCAGACCTCTTCATGATCTAGGTTGTGTGGAAAGTATATGTCTATTTACAGTGTCAAGTTAATTGGAGCCCATCTTTATACAGCTGCATATGCAAGTTGCTTGCTTATGAATTTATTGTATGTAATTGCATAACAGAACTTGCTTGGAGAATATCTGACATGGTTGCAATCGAATAATGCTCGTCAAGGAAGGCTGTATAAGGAATCTTTTGAGAAAAGATGGCCATCCCTTGCCTATTCAGACAAACAGCATCATCTGGAGACCTATGAACTGCTGAGAACATTGGATCAACTCAGCTTGAGAGTGATAGAGAACTTCAGTGCCAATGCTGCTTCCAAACTATTTGAGCAAGAAGTTCGTGAAGTGGTGAGTTAAGAATTTCTCAAAATAAAATTAAAACTTGCCCGAACTAATAAAGTAAGATATGGTAACAGGGCAGTAGTCTCTCTGATGTCTAAATGTAAGGCATTTGAAAGAAAAGCTGGAACCACAATAATATTGGAAGGGTGGCATGCATGCGTGTCATAAGCTGAAACTGTATCTCTCCTCATTCTACCTTTTGCTTGGTTATTGTTGATAGTCACCATTGTCGGTGTGCAATTATATTTATATGTTGGATGTCCAGGAAACGAAAAAAAGTTTGAAGCAACTTCTATAAAGAATGGTTATTTACTGTCCCTAGAAAAACTCCAGGTCCTATTGTTTTTGTTTGAGCTCCCAGGGGGCCATGTTTTATTTGCAGAAGTTTGTTTTTTCATTTTATGATAATAAATGAACTGGTATATTTAGGTATTGTTTGGGTGATCAGAAAGATTATGTTGACAGTTGTTTGTAACTGAACATTCTTTTGGAACTCTTTTGAATTTGCTCTTTTATTGTTGTTATATTTGTATAATTTTATTTTTCAATGTTAATTTAAATATGATTGAATTCACCTGAATTGAAATGTTTTTACTTCAACCTCAGTTCTTGGGGACTTTTGGTGGACTTGGAGCAGCTGGTTTGTCTGCTTCACTTCTAACATCTATATTACCTACCACTTTAGAAGATCTTCTTGCTCTAGGCCTATGTTCTGCTGGAGGGTACGTATCTTCTTGAACTTCTATTTTCTTTGTTCTTCATGATTTATTTGTTTTCTTCAAGGAGCATGCCTAAGTTTTCCTAATAATGAGTAATCTGTGTGACATAAGGTCTCTATTGTATAAAAACTATTGATCATTCTGTGCGTTAATCCTTTCCTAAGTGACCGTCAGACTTCATTTTGTATGGTATTGGATTTTACTTTCTTTTGACGTTAAATATTCTGAATATATTTTGTGTTTTGAATCAATAATTAAGTAAATACTCTTATTATAGGTTTATAGCCATTTCAAATTTTCCAGCGCGGAGACAAGAAATGATAGAAAAGGTGAAAAAGACAGCAAATGTATTGGCACGGGAGCTTGAAGATGCAATGCAGAAGGATCTTTTAGAAACTACTGAGAATTTGGGAAAGTTTGTAAGAATAATTGGGGAGCCTTATCGAGATGCAGCACAAGAGAGACTGGACAAACTTCTAGAGATAAAAGATGAACTATCAAACGTGAGGGAAACACTTCAAACGCTACAAGTGGAAATTCAAAATCTTCATGTATCATGACACCAGTTTAATGAGCAGATTTCTTTTGGGCATTCCTCTTTGGTAGTGGAGGGAAGGTTATTGTATCTGCGTTATAACGTCTCTATCCCGAGTTCTTGGGGTCGAGTGTACAATGTTATCACGTACTAGTAAAAATAAGCAATGGCAGATAAATTTTCCAGCATCTTCAAACTGGTCAGCAGGTGTTATTGAATGTTGTAACGGAATACTTTAGGAATTGTATGCAGCTGCAGATGTAAGCAGTGTAAGCAAGCATCTTATGCTGCTTTTACGTTTTATATTGGATGAGAGGTTTTAAGTAAAGAACAATGCATCTTCCAGTTAATTGTGTATAAGCTTTGACTTAGAATTTGATGAAAGATTATTCCTTTTGTCTATTTTTATTTTTATGTGTTTTTTTCCCGCCAATGTCGTGCCTCTCAACTTTGTCGGCTAACATTAAAATTTTTTGACATCCATTGTTGAAATCTGAACCAGTAATCGCACGTTAGAAAAGCTAAAAAGCTTCTTTTAAAGAAAAACTAATTATTACGAGAGCAAAAGTATAAAACATGGTTTAGATAAATAGTATAATAAGTTATTACTAGTATTAGTATTGTATTATTATATTTAGTGAGTGCTAGTTGAGATTCGAGCTCCATTGGTCCACAATGATATCTATAGACCGGCCACAAAGTTTGTCGTCAGCCCTTTATAGATAATCATGGTAATTAACAAAGCTGCAACCATTGATGTCAAGGCACGTGTACATGGTTTCAACTTAAATCGTTTTACTAACTCCTACGAACAATGGAAGGAAAAAATGGGGTGCTGAAATAGTCATAAAGTTTATTGTGTACCAGGGTGCGCCTCCTGTCCTGGGTTGACATGTTTGCATAAGCCATGGATTTGATTCCATCATCTTTCTTGGTAATGATATTTAAAGTGGAAGGAGACAAATCAATAAACATGACTGCAATAAGGGCAAGAAAACAGACCTAACTTTAAGGTTTTTCCAATGGAGACCAATGGGGCATTGCCATGCAAAGAGTCTGCTTTTCCGCTGGTTGGCCAACCTTAAAAGAAAAGAAACACAAGGGAAAAAAAAAGGGGGGCAGATTTCGAAAGCAAATTCGATGGTTAGGGCAAAGAGTGTGTGCAATTGGCACATATTCTTGTCAAGCCGGCCTCAACAGCAAAATTCAAAACTAGGCTAGAGCCTGTACTGTAGACTTCTTTACTTGGATACGTAGTAGTGCTTTAAAGCATTCCCTATTAAGGCTAGAACCTCCAAGACTGCCTAAGCAACTCTACAGTCGTACCCTTTTCCACTGGTGTTGAGTGTATATAAAAGAGGAAGTAAGAATTGGAATTCAGACAGAGACCTTGGACCTAATCTTAGTACAGAGAGATCTAAGGCGTACTGCCAAATAATTGTATCATGTCTCTGGTTTGGAAGTTGTAAGTGTCACAAAGATGATAATTTCTAGTTACCACACATCAATATATTTCTAAATGCGTGCGTATGTCCTAGCTGAGTATCTTAAAGGGATGGATTTGGTACATGGCCAATGCTGTAATGCATTTGCATACACTGCTTCATATAAAGTTTGATTTACTTGTTTTGGAACTTGGGTCAGGTATCAGCTGCCCTTCCATGTCTGCCTCCCTCAGACAAACTTTTATAGAAAGATGGGAGCTCAAAACCAATGGACAAACAACAAGTGCTTGACAAGGATGCGGGGAAAAACTTTGATGCTCGCAAATCTCATGTGTACATTTCCTGCCTGTCTGTCTCGTTAATTCTGTATGGACATTTCCATTGTTCAACTTGGTATTCAGGCATGCAGCTAATTTTGACTTGCTTTTGCTTCAACTGCAACCTTGTAATAATTAGTTTGGAGGTAAAAGGAAAAAGGAATTACATTCTATTAACTTTGTTTAAATTAAATTTATAATCGAGATAAGTGGAAATTACTACTTACAAAGAACAATAAATTGGAAAAGCAAAAGGTTGTAGTAGTACAATTCATGAGGTAACACATGCTATCCATCAGCACGAATTGCTTGGCCAGATGAGGATGACATATTCAAGTAACTATCTTTTTAATTTGTTTGTTCTTTTTGAATTGGGTGGTTAATTAGAACAAAAGAAAGAAGAAACAAACTGTCATCCATTGTGTCAGTTGATACTTGTGCATAGCAAATCTTTTCCTTCCATTTGCTATATGCTGGAAAACTGATCTTAAGCGTATACTTTCCCCCATTGTTTCCTCATTAGTGAACGACAGCGTGGACTATTGGATGATGATTAAGTCTACAACAACGAGGGTTCCCCTATTCACGGATAAAAAATATAAGGACCAAAAGACAAAACAGATAAAAGTGGGGGTTGCAGCCCCATTATTGGAAAAGGGTCTCTTCAGTTCTTGAATAAGGAACTTACTGTCTTCCAATGGAGGAGGCATTGGAGACAAACATCCATATTTCAACTGCAACTGTGGGGTTTTAAGTGATTGGAAAATTTGTTCTCTCTCTCCACTAAACTTAAAATTCTCCAACTTGATACCAGGAATATGTTTTAGGGCAGATGACCCGTAGGAGTTTAACACCTCCCATGTTCCACAATCTTGTATGCTTTCTTTTAATCCCTTGGTGACAATAATAGTAAGAGATAAAATCTGAGAGTTGTGGAGAGACATCCTCGGTTAAAGTTTAAGATTTCGAATTCTAAAATGAATCAACATAATCCAAGATTATCAATCACATATATCAAAAAAAATAAAAAAATGCTTATTGAAACTTAAAAGTGATAGGTATTGAATTGACAACTCAATTAATTAACTTACTAATCACTCACTTCCTTGTTAGTAGTATTTGTGCAAGTCCGTAATAAGTTTTAGATGCCAATAATTAAATGCCTAGTTTGGAGGTGTCACGGTCAGGGTGTGCTCCAATAATTGTGATTAAAAATACTACATGTTAATGGAAAAAAAAAAGGGAGGGGGATTATAATAGAGGATCTAAAACTCTCCATCCTTCTGACGTTTAACAAAGAAAAGAAACAAAGCGTCTATCCTTGATATCTAAATTAACATGCATTTCTTGCCTGTTCCAAGTTGTTGCCAGGTAGCTCAATTGAGAAATTGTAGCTTGCTAGCAACAAACAAGAGAAGGGAAGTGCCAATTTGAGGTCCATCCATCCATCCATTATTATCCCCTTGAATGTACCTATTTGCCATACATTTTTCCCCTCATCTCTTTAATAACAATGTGGGGTTACGCTTATAATGAGAGCAAAGAAAGAAATTAGTCTCCTCAACAACAGAAGCAAGATAGGAGATAGTGGAAAAGATTTTTGTTGCCCTTATGCCGAGGCTTTTAGAAATAATGTTGTACGAGACAGAAAATTTTACTAACATCTTAGAAGCAAACAATCCAGTCCGTACTATTTTTTGGCAATTACTTAACAAACAAAAATAAAATGTTATATTATATTATATTAGTCCATTATAAAGGTCAGAGATGTGAAAAAGCAAGGTGATGTTGCTTTCCTTTGCCCCCATATTAGAAAAATAGAATTAATGTGAAGTGAGATTTAAGGTGTGCATAGTAAGCTTTATGATTGCTGAATGAAAAGTTATAAGACCTCTTGCCTTAGAAGACATTAAAAGTAAAGGTTCATTCATAAAATTTAGTATCATCTGCCAATTAACTCTTCTCCTTTGGTCGGTTGTCTCACACATAATTTCAGTTAATTACACTAAAGATGATCATTGATCTAATTCTTTAGGACCCAATCTAATTAAAATAGAATCTTGCAAACATCACTAAATCCTTTAGTAACTTGATTGAATAAGGGTGAATGCAATTGTTAGTTATTGGAAGAGCAAAAGATATGCGGGTTTGGGTGTCCTTTCACTTGAATGCTGTGCTATGTTTGGTTTTGTTTCACTAGTTGGGAGTGCATGACGACTGTGAAGAAAATTAGGCAAAGCTAAGACAACTTCAAGCAATGGTTAAAACTGTACATAAGTAGAATCAATGCTTTTCTTTCTGGTTGCTATGTTTGGTTTCCTTCTGATAGCAAAACAAAACCCACATCTCATAATAACTTATTTTGGTTAACATAAAAAATTTTAAAAATAGAATTATATATGTACATAAGTAGGAGTCTGGGTTTGGTCGTTTTAGCAACTATTTACTTTGTTGTGTTTTTTATCCTGAAACAAGAAACAAGTTAACTTTATGATCATTTGTAACAGCAAAGATGTCTTTACCATGTTTTGATAAAAGTTTAAATCCAATAGAAATCTACTTTATCTCTTTATTTCTTTTATGGTTTCTAATGTGTGGCAGAGTACAGAGTTTGTAAAAATTTTAGTGGGCGTGAAAAGGCCTTTCTCCCTCATTCCACTGTGGCGATGACCTTCCACACATTGTCGCTCACTTCTCCTACTATAAATCATCCCCCACCCCGTTCAATTTTCTTTCATGTTCACTGCTTTGTTCCTTACCAATTTCTCTCCCTCCCCAAAGCCACCCATCTTCATTAACAACCAAAAACCAATACATTGGGGTTTCTTTGGTTTTTTTTTTATTTTTATAAAAGGCTTTCTCTTTCATCTGCATCCCCACCTCTCCATTTGATCTCAGAAAACTCCAAAAAGAGGTGAGGAAAAAAGAAGGTTTTTTCTTTCCCTTTCATTTTTAATCCAAGAAAACGAAGCTCCCCTGTTTCTCCCCTGTTTCCTCTGTTTTTCCCAACATTTTATTGTGGATAAGAAAATGTCCTCAAATGTCTGTCAAGGGTTGCAATCATGCCTCGAGCCAAGGCTCGTCGAATCACGTTTTTTGAGGCTGAAACTGGCTCCACCAAAAACGAATTTTTCTGGCTCCATTGTTCCTAGGCCCTGTTTCACAAACCCTGCCCTTCCTGAGACCAAGCCTTCGCCCTATAACGAAGAAAAGAGCACCACCATCACCCACAATAAGAGCGACACCAATGATTGCAAACTGATAGGTGGCAATCAAAATATTGACAGGGGTGGGTGGATTTTCCTGCAGTCCCTCGCCGCCAACGCCAAAGATTCTACGGAGAATGGCAAAGTTTATGTGCACCCTCTTGTTAAGCGTTCAGCATCTATGCTAAGTGAAAAGAGTCTTGAAATGTGCACCGAAAGCTTAGGGAGTGAAACCGGCAGTGAAGTTAGCGAGAGCAGCGATGACATTTCCTTGCTTTCATTAGAAACCGTGGTTTGCAATCCATCAAAACCAAGGGAAAGTTTGGTGGCAAGAAAAATGACTCGTAGCAGCAGCTTTCCACCTCCTTTGACATCCATTAGCGGTTCCAATGGTGTTCAAGTTAGGTCTCACCGGGAAGGCGGCCGCCTAGTTCTTCAAGCCGTCAGCATCCCTCCTTGTCATAGTTACTTCCATGCAGAACGAAGCGAAGGGAGGCTTAGGCTTTCCCTTTTGAAGGATGCAACCCCGATTTTCGGCGACGAAGACGGCCAAGAGGAAGACCAAGAAGTAGTAGAAGAGGACGAACATGGAGTAGACGGAGAAGTTGAGGATGAGGAGTGTTATGGGGGGAGGATAGGAAGGAAATAGTGGGAATGTTGGGGGTGAAATTGGGACAGGGAAGTTGCCAAGGCCAAGCAGCTGCAAAGAAAGTGGCGGGGCACAAAGGTTTGCTCAATTGGGAGCATTCTGGGTGGCAACTTAAAAGCTAAAAGTTGAAGATTTTCTCAACCCGCGGAGAATTACTATTATTGGATTCCCTAATCCATTTTTCTCCACTTTTTTTTTATTTTTATTTCTAATTTTCTGTTATTAAGTTTGAGATTTCCGTACCATGGATTTCCTAAATATGCTTATGGTAGTTATTATCGTTATTGGACCACCTCGTGTCTCTCCCTATTTCCTGCTCCAGTCTTCGCTTTACTTACCTGATATATTAACAGTAATTCCTTAAGCAGATTTACACAAAGAAGGGGCATCTTTCTGATTTAAACAACCGACATCGATCAAGGATTGGCCTAATTTTCCAACTACCAAGTATAGTGAAGTGGTGGTCCCAAACACAAGCAATAATGGGTTTCCTCTTATATTTGTGCTCGTCGCTTTCATGTCACACTTCTTGGACCATCATTGAAGACAAGTATATACGAAATGGGGAAGTATTATGAACCTCCAAATATATGGCTCAAATTTGTACTTGCACAGTAAAATACTACTAGTATGACACCTTAACTGTTAAACTTTAAAATAAGTTAAATCTATAAGATTATGTAATTGCTAGGTGACACTGAACATATGGCTTAATGACGATGAAGGTGATTGGGGTTAAGAGTAGCTCTCATTTTCCTTACTTGATTGTTAGAGGTACGTATTGGAATAAAACTGCATGTGACCGCAAGCTAGCAATTCAAACGTGCTTTGCTAAAATGGTACTGAGCTGCATTTGCCTTTTCAATTTCCAAATGAAATTTCCGTACAGAAAGGTGTATATGGTAGGTTTTGTGAAACGTAAACCATCAAATTTCTCAAAGAGTTGGTAGTCCTTCAATTCGATTCATTATTCATCAACTGTCAGATGGCTGGGTGATGGACGGTTGGGGTTGGTTGGGAGAGTCAAAGCAGGGAGTCGAACAGTAGTGAATTACAGTCTAATGCGTATCGAAGAATAAGAGAAAAAGAAAAGAATATTGATAACTGAGGTTCAATCAATGGGAATGAGAGGTTGGCAGGGGTGGGGTTGTGGTAGTTAATTTACAGTGTGGGGAAGGGCAAGTTGGGGTGTACGACTGGGGATACGAATGCTGGTAACTGTCAAAGTTTCGGACCCACCAAGGCAACATGCAACTGACCTCATTACACATGATCATCCATGTGCTCGGTAGCTGCTTTCCCTATTTTCTCAGATTCAAGCAGTTAACTTCTTTCTTTCCAAGCGTTTGCTGACGAGGTTTCTCTCATGTGACAGACAATTTCACTCAAAACCGGCCCACCTCTGGCTCAACCTGAGAAATTGTTAAACCGCATGTCCTCTGTTTCGCTTTAAAATTGAGAAAGAGTAAGATAAGCCGCAAGGTGAGGAAACCCGATCAAAGATGAGGAAAGAGATCAACATGCTGAGAGTATGATTTGTACGTACACGAAGAATGAGATGGCGTTGTAGCCTGTAGCCTTCATAATACAAATTAAATTCCGGATGTGAAGAGCGAGGGCCGGGTCACTTTGGGATACGCGCAAAGGCTAGGAATTGATTGGAAGAGACGTGGGGGGTGGGTAACATTCCTTAAAAGAGGGCAGTGTCTCATCGTGGAGTTTGGGTATCCATACATTTTAAGGGTCTTTATTTATTTTTACTAGATTTTTTTTTTTTTTTGTGTTTTTTAGCAGGGGGATGCAGGAATTGTCAAACAATATTTCATATGCATCATTGTGTCTTTACATCATGTGCTTTGAGAACCTTATAGACCTCCTTTAAGCACATATTCTCTCACCATATCACTCCACAAGTAAGCAAAATCTTTAGGCAATCAGCATGTCTCCACATTTTTTTTACTGTCACATGGGAAAAAATTTGTTTTTGTGTTCGCTATAAAAATAAAAGATGCTTAAGTGATATAAAGACCTCTTCCTCCAGCTACATAGCTACGCAGGGATTCGACAATTTTGTACTGCAATCTTTGATGATCATTCACTTTTCTTTTCAACCGCGTGATGGTGCCACTTGTGGAGAGACTAACATTTAGTCGGTTCGATAAGTTCAATTTTAAAAATTTAATAACTGAAATCGAACTGATTATGTGTAAAATATTAAGATGAATAGATATTTATTCAACAAATTAACATTTATGCAACCAAACATAGAAAGGAAAGTTCAACATAAACATAAATATTTAAGACAAGTAAAAATTCATGAAGCCAATCTTCAGCTCAAATAAAAGCTTACACAATCAATCTTAAGAGTTAAAAAAACTCCTATATGTTTGGAAAAATATGCAATCAAATTACACATGCAGTGAAAATTTAAATCCTCTCTCTTAAGCAAGATCATACTTTGATTGTTTAATATAGATAACCCTAAATATCAGGTAGAAGTTCATTATACTTTTAATCTTTTGAAGTCAAAATCAAAAGGCGACGAGAGCAAAGACAAGTTTTATGCTAAGATATCAAGGGCAATGGTGATCCACACAGATCCAAGTAGAATAACAGCAAGGGTGATTAGGATTTGCTCTGTGATACCCAGACTAGTGCTAACTAGTTAGAGGCTCTCGGTTTCTCTCTTTTCATTAAGGAGTATCCAAAAACCGAGCAAGAACAAAGGAAGAAAGAACAACCATTGATAATTCCACGAACAGTGCACCAAAATTAATATACAGGGTTTTAGAGGTGTATCCAATTTCTAAGGGTTGTCTTGCACAGCAAAAATATATATTTAAGAAGAAATAACCCTCCTCATAAGTTCAATTCAAAAATATTATACATTATAATTTTAATTATTTTTAATCAATTTTTGACATGATTAGACAACAATACCCTTTAAATAATTTTAGACAAATTAAAATGATTTCAGTTTTTTCTATCTCACAATCCCGACAAAAATTTTAAAATTAAATCTTGATTTCTTTCTCTTTCCAAATTCTGTCTATCTCGCAATCTAATTCTTTCTCGGCATCCCAAAGAGCAGCGATGACATCAAGGTATGTGTTTTAGGATTTTAGGTTTATTAGTTTATTCATAAAACTCCAAAGTTGAAGGGTTAAAATTAGTTAGATATATATAAAAAATAGGACACTATATTACTTTGGTAACTTAAACGTAGTTACTAGCAAACAAATTAATTTTTTATTAGGTATTGCATTACTAGTTTTTAAACATTCTGTCACTAATTTTTAGATATTGTGAGATTAGCTTTTAGACATTGCATGACATAACCATTGCATCTTTGATTTTTGTACATTGTGTGATTAGTTTTAGATATTATATGATTAGTTTTTAGATATTGCATGATTGATTTTTAGGTAATAGCTAAGTCACACAATGTCTAAAAATTAGTCACACAATGTCCTACTAACTAATCACGCTATGGCTATCAACTAGTCACGTAATGCCATATCAGCCAATCACATAATACTTAAAAATCAGTCATATAATATTTAAAAATTAGTTATGTAATACCCAAAAATCGGTTACATAATACCTAAAAACCACCAAAACTACTCAATTTTATTTAACAAAATTAATAACTTCAAATAATACACCATATTCCATTTAACAACATATCAACAAATATGCTTACTTGACAAAGAATGTACAAAATGCTCAATAGTTTTTCTTTATGTATAAAAAACCATTTCAAAATGCTTAAAAATGTTCAAAACGCTCAAAAATTTTTCTTTGTGTATCAAAAACCACTCCAAAATACTCAAAATGCTTAAAAGTTTTTTTTTCTAGGAAGGAGTACTCTAAAGATGAATGGTCTGACAAGAAAAGCTCAAAGGATATGAGTCAGTTTGAGGTACAAATCTAAACATATGAGTCAATTTATTCAAGGTAATTTTATCCAAAATTAATTTCTTTTAACTAAAAATAATTAAAATTATAGAAAGGGCTATTTTTAAAACCATTTTATGTATGAAAGGTATTTTGAAAAAAACCCAAAATAAAGTGTATAAATCATTAATAAAGAAAACCTTTTATTAATGCATTTCACAAAATCAATATCAATGTTTCTACAGGAACTCAATCTTTATGTTACCAAGTGACGACACAAAGAAAAGGTGAAATGATTTCAGGGTTTCTCTTTCTCTTAGCCGAACCATTTTCTCTCTTTTCTGTTTTGTACAGGGGTTAATTTTGTTATGTGATGCTGTCTAGACTCTAGATTATCTCCAATTGTTAGGACAAGGTTGTGCTAACCTCTTTTGCATGAAATGGGGTTGTAAATGCTGTTTTTCTAGGAATCAAGGGTAAGTTTAGACTCTGCAGATATATTTTTGGTGGTGGCGGGTTTGATTTTCTGCTTGATATGGTTGTAATTTTGCTCTCTGTGATGAATGAATACTAGCCTTTCAAAAAAAAAAAAAGAAGTGTCTTTGAAGGCAGAATAACATAGTTTATATAGAGGCAATTAGGCTTAATATAAATTTTATATTAATTACAAAAATTTCTCCAACTTAATTGAACACATTCAATTAAGTTTTTAAAGTTTATAATTTCTTTCAATTAAGTCCAACTCAATCCTCAACTTTTACATTTTTAAATTGATATTTTTTTAAATGTGTCTAAGTTATTATGTTTTTAACATGTTGACAATATATACGAACTATAATCTTGAACAAATTTCAAATTAGATGAATCAAACACATTTGCATTCATCATCAATTTTGAAATTAATTAGTTTGTATTTATAAGTGAAGATTGACATCTAACTCCTGTCATGATTATCCAGATGTTAAGAAGAGTTAAAGAAATTTGACTCAACCCTTCAGTAAAAGGTCTTCCCCTACAACTAATATCCTTTTATTTACTAACATCTCAACAAAACATAGAACTTGGCTCGATGTCTATTTTGCATTGTCGTTGCCATGTTAACACTTAATGCTTGTAATCAACTCCATGATAAGATTCAGAAAACTCATTTTCTAAATCTCATTTTGCCTTGGTCAAGAAATTTTTTCAATTATTACTTATTAAGAGGCAATTGGGATATTCTCTTTAGTATCATTTAGGGCGATGAATCTTTTATCAAGCATTCACTGGCTTTCATATTTTTTATGCTATACCCAACAACTATCTCTTGTGTGTATCCTTAATTAGATCTACTAAAGATAGTATCAAAGTATAACCTTTCACACACAGGACAACTTGATAATCTCAAGTCGAGGATAAGATTAAAAGTGTTGAATGCAAATAGGAAGTTTGATAGGATGCATGGAGGAAGGTAGCTAGCTAAGAAGGTGGAAAGGTTTGGTTACTTATGAGATCAGTTCAAGGAGTTGAATATATTTTGATTAAATTCAATGTGGCCGTACTTGGTTTTAGATTCCACAAAACAAGAAATACATATGTCAATATCTAGTCTATGTGGCAAGGAATTATCAGCAAACTTTCCAGGAATAGTAGAAGTAGTCAACCCCTTAGCTGCTTGGATAGACACTACAGTGTGAGACTTTTCCTAAACATACGGGGATGTCAGCATCATATCGTCATGGCCCGTTTTCAAGTGATCAGTTACTTTGATTGTTTATTCTACCTAACGCGTAGTGGTTATGTTTCCTTTTTGAAATACATTTTAGATATATGCCATTTGATAATCTAAATATGCTATTAATTACTGCTTTTTTATTAATTATGCTCATAAAAGCTAATGATTTATTACTTATTGAAGTTTCGACATCCAAAATGATATTCTTTTGGATTTTTAATAAAAAATTAATCCAAAAACAAAAGGCAAAAGTATCTATGAAATGAAACTTAAGTGATGGGTAGTATTACTTTCAGAAAATAAGGTTAGCCATACAAAATAATTGATCTGTGCTTTTTCCAATTAGTAGGTGAACGGCACCTTTATATACGTGGCATGCAGCCCATCTTGAGTTTAAGAGAAGAATGGCGAAAGAAATTAAGCGGTTTTATCACGCATTAATTGCAATGTCTCGTAAGTAATAAATTTGCAATCTTATTTTTATTCGTCGTACTACTTTCCTGCACTGTTGGTGTACCACCAGGCTCATGCTCTCCTCCTCCAATAATTAATTCTGACCTCTGACACTTTGCATTATAAAGAAAACAGAGTTCCACTTCGGTATTTCAGCTAACATGCTTCTGTGGTGTACACCATAGTTGATCCAATTCTTGGGACAAAACATACCAAGAATGTCATTGCATGGTGAAGGAGGGTTTCTCCAGATTTAAGCCGAGTAGTTAACTTATATTCCTCTAACAAAATACCAGGGCTGACAGCATCAAAATTATAACCCAAATGCTAGATTTATTGCTTCTTTAATAAAGTATTCAGTTATCCCTTAACCTTTAAAGAAAATTTCAGCAAAAGTAACTTCATCTATGTATAAATTACCTTATAATTCTTACATTGCATATTCAATTGTATTCTTTTTATATTACTACTATTTTTCATACAAAAAAAATTAAACTCAACTCTTTAAATATGGGATGCATGCATCTATTCTCAAATCAAATATCAGATGCAATTGTATTCTTTAAGTAGCGTGTATATATCTTGACTTTGCATATAAATAAATCATTTACATTATATATATTGGGAAATATTAATCATTATTGCCAAAGCAAGTTTTTTTTTTAAATACACTTATACATTATTTTAAGTTGAAGATAAAATTAATACAACTGATCTTGATATAAAAACTTTCATATAGGAGGAGGATGAAAATTTTAATATTAACAAATACAACAAATAACAAGGTTGTGGAGTGTAATTTTAGTCTTACGTTAGTTGAAGGCTTGTACATGTTAAGAACTTGATTTAAAAAAAAAAAAATCAGCGAAATGGAAAAGGACTCGTCGGGTTGTCCTTCTGATAAAGACAGCCTCCACACATCGCCTTCAATCTTGAATTTGTTCTTTGTTTTGTTCAAGTATTGATTCCAATCAAAAAAATAAGAGAAACGAGTCACATGATTACTGTTTTTGTCGTCAAACAGGGAAAGAAAATATTGCCATTAAATTAGTAATGGTCTTAGTCTTTCATATGATTGAATACGTGTTATTGTGAAATTCTATTGATTTGATTTGTCTCCACTTGAGATTTAAGGGAAAGAGAAACGGGGGTGGCCTCCATGCACTCTGAGATCTTATCCTCCCAAAACTTTTGGAAGATGGAGCTCCAAGAGTGGGCAAAAAGGTGACTAGCTATGATAACGTTGAATAATGCAATGGACGTATGAAAATAAACGAATTAAGGAGCAAAGAGATAATATCGAAATAGATATGTTTAAATTATATCCAGTTATTTTAGAAAATTATTATTTATTACGTTTTGTTTCATAGAGTAGCTAATAATAAACAAAAATTGGAGAAATTATATAGGATAACTCCAATGGAAATATATAAGCATAATGCATTAGGTTTTGCTGGGTCAGTTGATATCATGAGTCATCAGCATCAACCAGAAAAGGATAAAGTTTTAGCCCTTTTAATTTGCCAACTCCATCACAAGGTCATGGAGGCAAACCGGCTCATAAAGTTTTTTTTTTTTATATAATTAGAAAAGAGAGATTTCAACCTTATTCTTTAAGTAAAAAATTATGTACTAATTAATAAATCTAATATTTGAGTGCAACTGCTCCACAAAGTTGACGAATAATAAGAAACAGACTTTTGTCTTTGTTTGTTTTGACTCCCGTTTACAACTCTTTGAGAAGTTTGCTCTTTGTGCTTTTCTTTCTCTCTAGCTAATAGTGTAGCTAAGATTGAGTTGTCTTTGTCCATGTATGTGGGTGACAAGGCAAGTATGTACCTGAAAAATGCACCACATAACAGACGACAATATATGTTACATATTAAAGAGTACCGCACCAATTAAAAAACAAACCTTAATACCTGCAAGAGTGAAGAGGGGGACATTTTCCCGTGGTCGGCCTCATCGTGCCAACGCCAAGAATTGTATATCCCCCACCAATTTTTGTGGTCTTCCACTGATGTCACCCACTTTTCCTACGTGTTCAACTTCATTGCTCTCCCCATGTATTTGATTGCAACGTTTTTTATGTAGTCCTTTGGCATCCATGTCACCAACTTAATCTAGTTTCTCTCGCTTTAATCCCTTCATATCTAAGATGACCTCAAAGCCTTCCAATCACAACCTTGATGTTTCCTTTTAATAATTGCCTAACTGAGAGTTTTCTTAGACAATCTTTAGAAAATACTGCATAACTCTTAGTTCTTGCTTTTGTGGCAACAACAATATGTTTTCTCCTGAGAGGTTTAAACAATGTTTCCAGGTCAGTTGAGTTGTAACACAGGTTTGAACTTTAACGAGCAATTCAAACTTTCAATTGATAGCTCCTTAGAAGCGAGAGAGAATAGAAAGAATTGCTGAGAACCATAAGCCCCTGAAAGGGCCCATATATAGAAACAGTGGCTTACGACCAAGGCCACCCAAGAGTTCTTGATGCTTATTATTATTATTATTATTATTTTAATGTTTTTGCTTCTGTAGCTGTTGGTTTTGCTTTCTGCGAAGCTTATAAGTTTCTTTGAATCTTAGTATAGGTTAAGAAAATGAAATGCTACTATATATATATATATATAGATATTAACTGAGTGGATATAGTTTTTACGTGGAAGAGAAAGTTGAGCATGCAAAACAAAACATTAATTAATGAAGTGACAATCGCAGCAGCAAATCATGATGCGTGCACAATTGGGACAGCCGCGTGGAGCTAGGGGGCTAGCAAAGGGGCAGAGGAGCTCCAGTCCATCTTCCAATATTCGAACCAAATTTCCAACTTGTCTCGCGCTCTGTTTCACATAATACATACAGCGACGAAGTAAGTAGGAGTGGTAGTGGCAGTAGTAGGAGGAGTAGTCGAAGCAGGGTGGCTCTTTTGTCAATGGTGGATTTTCAGAGGATCCAGTCCATCAAAGTCTCAAAACAGGACCCACGACATAATCCTGTTACCATTAGATTCTGGATATCCGCCTCTGCGGCTCTTTCCTCTGTTGGGATATATTGGAATGATTAGATTTCTTGTCTTCTTTCAACTGTACTTATTTTAACCTCTGCTTCTTTTTTTTTTTTCTTCTCACTTTAATATCCTTCTAGTAATATGTCTTGACTATGGCTATTAGACAGGGCCCACTCATGTGTAGATTGATGATGATCATACATTGTTGATTGTTGACGTCAATTATTATTGCTTTAATGAATCACAACCGTCCATGCTTCCCACCGGCTGAACAAATCATCTTTAAATTCATGATTAAGGTAACAGACTTTCAAATCATATCATAGGCATTTGTTAACGTAATTAAAATATCAATTCAGTTCAGATGCCTAAATAGTTACTTCTTAACATTACTGGAACCACATTGTTTAGCTAGAACAGATTAGGGAAGAAAAAACCAAACAAGAAAAGATGGAAATTGCAATGGTGTTAAACACGTGAGCCTAGTTGATAGGAGATTTTGTTGCATTTCATTGGGGCAACAATAGCAGCAGGAAGCAGAAGACAAAAGATGGTGAGCCAAGATCGAATATGATGGTTGGAAATTAAAAGAGTAGAGAAACACATCCACAAGCACGCGGCAGAAAATCAGAATATAGAGTCGCAGGCCTTCCACCTCTGTGCGTAGAGTAGAGCAGAAGAAAGAGACTCCCTGGGTCAACTCTACTAACGCAGAGAAAGAGACTGGACGATAGACTATGGTACTAGACCAAGTTCCCACCTGGGAGTAATGACAACAATAATTCCCACACATCTTTCCTTTTAACTCTTTCTTCTCGTCTTCATTTAACAGAATCCTACCCTTTCACATCAAGCCTGCTCTCTTTTTATGACAAAGTAGGGAAACTTGAGAGACCGCATCTCCTCGGAGATTTCCATTCGTTCGCTTCTTCCTCCCTTTGATTATTATTTTTTTGACCAAATCACAAACCCCTAAAATAATAATACTAAAAAAAAAAACACACACACACAGATATTGTGAGATTTATATGAATTTTGGAGGGATTTTGTCCCCTTCGTTTCTTTTCTCCCAAATGTTTGATGCGAGTATGCTTGGTGTTGACAGGAAGCAAAGAGAAATGAAACCAAGAAAAGTGACATTAAACAAGTTTCATTTTTGGATTTCAAATGAGAGAGACATTAGCATTATCTATTGTCGGTTCCATCTTTTATCTCTCTACGTAAGTTGATTCAAAAGTTTAAAGGGAAATGAAAATTATGCTAATGCAATTCTTCGTGCATGATTTGGTACACTTGTCCAAATTTATTATAGAACTTTAATGAGTAAGTTGGATTCCTTCCATGGTTAATGAGAATCACGTTTATATGGAAGCACATTCTCATGAATATATTTTATACCAAATACGAGGATGTGATACTTTCCAATCGAAATGTAAAGAAAATGAACCACTTCTGTTAAACCAGAAGCAAGTCTATAGTAACCTCATTAATATTATTTACATTGCTAATAAATTATCTTCACTTTTCTTCTCCCTCCATTACTATCTGGTATCTGAAAAGACGATGAAACAAAATTCCTATGGCTCCGTTATTTGCCTTTTGAACTTTTAGAACGATTTGACGTTCCTGAGATCTTTTTGGGCCTCCTTATTTCGATCTCAATAAATAAAAAATAAAATAAAATATATTAATATCTTCAAGTTTTATCAATAACTTTATACAGATTTATTAATTTTTAATATATTTAATTTATTTAAAAAAATATTTCATTCGATATATCATTTAGTCCTGAGTTAATTATTAATATTTTCATTACTTTAATAATATAATAATAATTTTTATATAATTTTATTTTTTATTAATTTTAAAAATTATCACATTATATAAACTATAATTTTTTATTTTTATTTTTTTCTCCTATTCAAAAAAAAAAAAATCTCTACCCTACCTCCTCCTGAAACCAAAGCACCAAATACTCTTGTCGAGTAGCATCAAATTCTGCTGCTATTGGATCTCTTCAGGGGAGCCGCACCCCCCCCTCAACTGGCCAAATCCGATCACAGGATGACTGAGTGACATAAAGAGCGTTGCCGACTGACTTGAGAAAAAAATAATGAAAAAAAGTGAAGAAAGAATAAAAGTGTTTTAGACATTTCATGTTTACTATTAACGCTCTATACACGTTTGTAGCTAATTGGACATTTTAAAAATTAATGGATTCGCATGGAATTATGAGCAAAACTTGAAAATATTAGTGAATTTTACCTAAAAAAGAAATTGTAATGTACTTTACAATAAACATTTGTATGACCAATCACTCAATTTTACTTAATTTCGACTTGAATTTTTACTTTAAAAAAAAAGAGAAATAGACACCTAACCACACAATTTATACAAATTGAATTCATACATCATGATTCAGTTAAGATTTTATTTTTATTTTTTCAAATCTTCTAAAACTCTAATTTTTATTCTCCTAGCTTTGTTTGATGAGGTGCTAAGAGAAGTCACGGACAAAGTGCTGGTGTAGTGTGACTTAAACTCGAGAGTATTTATATAACTAAATCCCTAACAAATCGGCTTTATATGAAACAACGATTGTATATTCTCAAGATGTGTGAAGGTACGTTCATTAAATACCCACATTGATGAATTTAATAGTTATTCTTGATTCAAAGAATATCAATGTTATAATTAAGAATGAAGACCAAGTCTTAATTCTTTTATGTTCTTTACCTCCATCGTATGAAAACTTCATGGATACTATGTTAAATGGCCAAGACACTTTCACTTTCGTAGATGTAAGGGCATATTTAAATTTCAAGGAATTGAAGAAGAAAGCTGGTGATATCTAGAATAAAAATCAAGTAGAACGCATGATTGTGAATAGAGAAAAAAGCTTAGATAGAAAAAGTAAATCTAGAGTAAAGGGGAAAACTTGTTGAAATTGCGATCGAAAAGGGTACTTTCGTCAAGACTGTACCTAATTCAAGGATGACAAAAAGATTAATAAATTTGAGAATACTACAAATGTGGTTGGAGATAACTTTGATACTTTTGGGGAAACTAATAGTGTTCTTGCAGTTAACCTGATGGATACATGGATATTGAATTTTGTAACGACCTAAGTCCAACCACTGACCCAACCGCTTTTTGGGCCTAAATCACGTGGCCCTCAAAAGTTTAAGCTCAAATTGCTAGTAGCGGCGGGCTTGAATTGTTATATAAGTCTTAACAATCACATTCACATCAAATGTGAGATGTTGGATATCACAATCTCACCCACTCAAATCCTTGATGTCCTCATCAAGGCCACACATCACATCCATAAGATCAAGATTTCACCAGAGCAATGTGAAAGTTCACATTGGACTGACGCAAGCTCTAATACCATTTGTAACGACCCAAGTTCAACTACTGAACCAACAACTTTTTGGGCCTAAACCACATGGCCCTCAAAAGCTTAAGCTCAAGTTGCTAGTAGCGGTGGGCTTGGATTGTTATATAGGTCTTAACAATTACATTCATATCAGATGTGGGATGTTCGGTATCATAGATTCAGTTTGTTGTTTCCATATATATCCTAAGCATGATTGGTTTACAACTTAACAATTTATTGATATAAGCACTGTACAATTAGAAGATGATTTCTCTCTCTTAGTTGTTGGGATTAGCACAATTTGAATTGAGATGTTTGATGTATGATAAGGACACTTGAGGTGAAACATGTTCTTGACATGAAAAAAAAATTGTTATCTTTGAGTTTGTTAGATAAAAAGGGCTACAAATATAGTGACCAAGATGGTATCTTAAATGTATCTAAAGGAGTCTTAACTATCATGAAAGGCAAGTTATTCGGTGACCTTTATCGTCTAGTGGGAAACACAGTCATTGAAATTATTTTCGTAGTCTTATCCAATGATCTTGATGATGATGTAACATGTTTATGGCATATGAGATTGGATCGTATAAGCGAGAGAGGGATTAGAAACTGAGTATGCATAATTTGCTATGAAGTCAACAGATTGAGAAGCTAGATTTCTTTAAGCAACATACATTGAAATTTAGCATTACAACTCATCAAACTTAGAGTGCAGTAAACTGCATCCATTGAAATTTGTGGGATCCTTCTCTAGTGGCATCAAAAGGTGGACTATTATACATCTAGACCTTTATTGATAATTTTTTAAGACAGGTGTGGACGTATTTTTTGAAAGCTATAAGTGAAGTGTTGACCACCTTTTTGCATTAGAAGGCATTGATCAAAAAGCAAACTAAGAAAAAGATCAAAAGTTTTCAAACAAACAAAGGTTTGGAATTTTGCAAATGTGAATTTGGTTTGTTCTGCAAGAATAAGGAAATCATTAGACATCGCACTATTGTCAAAACACCACATTAAAATGATGTTGTAAAATGCATGAAGAGAACACATTTGGAAAGAGCAAAATACATGTTATTTAATGTTGGCCTAACCAAAGTATTCTGGACAAAAGCTATCAATATGGCTTGCTATTTGGTAAATCGATCTCCATCAACTACAATTGAATTTAAGACTCTTAAGGAAGTTTGGTCTGGTAAACTCCTTAATTACTCTATATTGAGAGTATTTGATTGTCCTGTTCATGCTCATGTGAGTGATATAAACTTGAGTTGAGAGTGACAGAGTACATATTTCTAGGCTATACCTATGGGATAAAGGGTTATCGATTGTGGTGTACTGATTGTAAGTCCTCTAAGTTTATGATGAATCAAGATGTTACCTTTGACAAGTCTGTTTTACTTCATAGGATAAAGTATAGAATTGTAAACACATCAGACCAGGAAGTTAACAAGCAAGTGGAGCTTGAAATCAATACTCCCAAAACTGTGGGGAATGATAATGAAATCCAGAATGAACTACGAAAGGTACAATAATTGGTATCTCAACGAAGCATTACTTGTGTCAATGGTGATTTTGATTCTTATGTTTTATCTGTGAAAGTAGAGAATGGTGAGCTTTACATATGTCGAGATTTTTAAGAAGATTAAGTCTCTCCATTAGGATCAAATGTGGGAGCTTGTGAAAACACCTAAAGGTACAATTGATGTTGGCTTAGTGTGTAAAGAAGTTGCAAACATTAGTTGTAATGTAATTAGCTTCTCCAATTTAGATTTTACTAGTGATTTGGATTGTAGAAGATATCAAATGGCGTATATGTTCACTTTCTCAAGATCTGCAATTAATTGAAAAGTAGTATTTGCTTTGTTTACAATTGATGATGAATATATGGCTGTGACAGAGGCAGCGAAGGAAGCTTTATGGTTTCGAAGCTTGGCTAGTGATCTTGGTTTTGGACAAACATATATACTTGTGTTTTGTGATAGTCAAAATATAATACAGTTGATTAAAAATCAAAGGGTTTATAAGAAAACCAAACACATCAAAGTCAAATGTAACTTTGTTCAAGAAATTGTTTTTAAATGTGAGATTATAGCGAAAAAAATAGCTATAGCCAAAAATCCGACAAATAAGTTGACTAAGTCAGTTTCTAGGATAAAGTTCAAGCATTGCTTGAACTTGATCAATGTTTGTAGTGCTTTAGGCCCGTTGAGGCAATGGCGATGTCGATAGAGATTGGTTCATAAGGTAGAGTTTGGTGAATTCAAGCTTAAAGTGGAGATTTGTTAATATAGTTTTGAATTGTAATTTGATTAAGATAATTTAATTTTAATTAAACTAGTATATCTTGTAAAGATAGTCTTTAAATTGAGTTAAACTAGAATAACATATCTTAATTGTATTAGAATAAAATTATTGTACTTGTTCCCTATAAAAGGATCTTATAGGGTTAAAGAATAATTATCACTTAAAATTAGATAGAATGATTTAGATGTACATGAGACAAAAGTTGTGAATTTGAGACTATTCTTATAATCTCTTTATTTTTCTTTTAGTGAACCCGTAGATCATAAAAAGATTAAACCACATAAATTCTTGTGTTTTTATAAATGTGCTTAATTTTTTTTTATTCTATTGATTGAGTAAAATCTTGAATAACTCTTTAAAAATAATTTTATAATTTTCACAACAATAATTAAAATTAAAAATTAAAAAAATTATAATATTTTTTTTCTTCTCCCTTCTCCTTCCCCGGCCCGCACCACCTAATTCATGCTGACTCTGAATATAATTAAACAAGTCGACCCACCTATGGCTGAATGGAGCTCAATCCCTTTACCAGGGCTTGGGCTTCTCTCAGCCCAGATATCCAACAATAGTATTGACCTAGTCTATTCCTAAGCCACATTTGGCAGTCCAGATTCGTCTCGGTAAACGTGATCCGTCCACTTATATTAACACTACAAAAATATTAGTGCATAAATAAACAAACAAGTTTAAATTAACAGAATAACTTTTCAAAAGTCAAAATCATCGCTTCCTCGGGCTTTAACAGGAAATATTTTTCTCACCCACAGACTTCGCCAATGTCATAAAAGAATAAAATACCCCTTCAGTTTCATTTACTTGTTTTTTTTTTATTCACTTTCAAGAAATTTAAAATAATATATACAAATTTTAATATATTTTATGTTCAAATTTTAATTTTTTTTAATAAAATTAATGCAGCATGATTTTAATTGTCAAAACGTAGAAAAAAAACATGAAAATGATTTTGCAATATAAAAAAACGTTAAGAAAATTAGATGTTCCGAAAAAGAGAATAATATTTAAGACATTAAAGAAGATGACAAGAAAATGATGGGAAAGGAGTAGTATCTATTACCACTTCTTTGGTAAACCTCACCCATGTATTCTACCATAAACAAGGATAAGAAGAATAAACTGAAACCGGTATCCTACTATTTCAGTTCAAGTCCTACCTTTTTCAGTTCATTCCTTCTAAAGTGTTAATTTAGTGTAACCATAACAAAGTGTTAACAGTAACCAACACATCATGCATGCAACAAGGAAACAAGCAGCAAACATTGCCCCTTCCAAACAAGAGTTGCCTACCAGCCTCATCCAAGCCCATTAACGACTTGAGTTTGGAGAGAATTTGAACTTGGAATCTCAATATTGGGAGAGGTGTTGCTACTATAATGGCTATGCCTCAACCACAAGCCAACATATATAATAACACTATGTTTCAAGGTTCACAGATCTTATACTTTCGTGACAGATAATTGGCATGCGGTTTACAAATATTTCAGTATTACAAGGAACAAAAAATGAATAAACGAAAGAAAAGTGAGATTATTAGGTTCAAAATGAGTGAAAGTCAAAAAGATTACCTCCAGCCTTGCTGGAAATAATTGCAAAAAATTATATACAGGTTTTAGGTAGAAAAACCAAACAAGGATACAAATACTGACCATTTATTTGAGTTGCAAAATGCAGCAAAAAAAGCAATAGTTCTTGATGAACAAACAGATCATCTTTCAAGTATTCTTCCTTGCAGCATAGGCACGATAAGCTGCCAGTCCAACAACAGCAACAGCAGCCCCAACTGTAATTTGAACATGAAACCCAGTCAAGAACAAGTAAAATATGAAAACAAGCACCATGCAAATTTCATTTCCGCTGGAAGGAATGAGTTGGATGGGGAAGTGAGATACAACTAACCTGAAACAAACATAAGTGAGCTATTAACAAGCCGGCGATATTGCTTCTTTTTCTTCCCTTTCTCAGTTTCAGGAATGCTCAGGTGAGGGTGTTCTGCTGCATTTATGATTCTAGAAAATACAGTTTTGGAATCTCTTAATTTCACACCTACAGGTATTGGAGCTTCCATTCCCAACTGCTGAGTAACCTGCAAAAGAAAATTGAAATTAACAGCATATCTCATCTATCATCATAGTTTTGTAGGATTTGGACAAACAAAGAAGCCAATGAAATCATTTATACTCTTGCCGAGTTTTGTAGTGCCATTGGATATGGATCCAAGTCATCCTTTGCTGCAATGAGGAGGCAAGGCACTCCATAACCACTTTCCTCTCCTTGCCTAGCAACATCCAGAAGCAGTTCTCTTGATCTTTTCCATGAATATTCATCTGAACTGGCAATAGGAATACAATGCCATGTAAGATAAGTGACCACGTACTGACAAATCAATAAACTTCCACAGCCCTTTGAGGTGCTAATTATTCCTCAATTCCAGATATCCACAGGTTTGTAAATAGAGTACAATACAGAAGCAGGCAAAAGGGGAAAGTAGGATGAGTAATAAAGAACATTAAAACCCACTAAAAAGCTAATTGCAAGAGGTTCATAACCACTAGTCCATGAGTTCGCTTTTAGCATATTCACCATGTTATTCTCATGTTGCTACTTTGGACAAATAGAATATTGTTTAACATTACCTGTCATACAAAAATACAGCTACATCACAGGCAGCCAAACATTCCTTATTCAACAGGAATTTCCTAACTCCATCTTCTGGTATCTCTTGCAAAATAAGTGTCTTCTGAGTACCCTGCAAAGCCAATAGAGTCAAAAAGATTGCCACATCAAATCCACAACTTCTCATTGGACATGAACAGCTATGTTTTCAATGCACAAGAATTAGAAAAGAGATAAACAAAAAAAAGAAAACTTTTTGTTTGTTTTCACAAGGAAATATGCAGTCACCTTTTCTTATTGCACAAGAGTTTTACTCACCATATCATGGTCAATGATCTCACAGGGGAAACATGGGGTTGTAGAAAAGAAAAGAGGTTACAAAGAGAGTTACATGAAAATAGCGGGACATGAATTATATCTATAGCTATTACTCACCCCAATCTCTTCAACAACATTCGTTGCATAACGTACACCATTTGTTGGAGTATAGTTGCTTGAGAAAGGCCTGCAGTTCAAATTTCACACTCATAAATGATGTCACAGAATCTAGACTCTGAAAAGACAAAACAATAGTATAATTTTACTAGATGAACCAAAGAAGCTGCAGATGAAACTAGCACGATCAACATCAACTGATCACATAGGTCTGGAGTCAACACCTTCCTAAAAATGAATTCAACAAAGCAGACTTCCCAGATCTTTTAGGACCAAAAACAAAGCAGTGAAATACATTTCTTTCTGTCCGTTGCCTTTTACGATCAGCAGATCTTCTCCTAGTAACACGAAGGGCTGAAGTTGGATCTCCACCATATCCAATGCAAATCAAATTAGCCAAACTACATGATGGATCCAGATATGTCATCAAGGCCCACTGCAACCACATATATACTGAGAGTTACAGTTAAACAAAATTGAAAATGTTCAAATACCAATTAATATCCAACAGGACAAAGAAAACCTGTCTATTCTATTTAACAAGAAATACAAGAAATAAATCATGTCAGTGTTGGAACTGTGGATTAAGTCGCAAGCTAAGAGAACCAAGAGAAGAGAGAAACAGAAGAACCCAAAATAGTCAGAGAGTAGAATATGATATTGTGCCTACATGTAATCAAAGCAGTGATATTGACATCAAAGTAGTAAAGTGGTAAAATAGGCCCTTTCATAGAGAGATAATTCTGTGAAAGAATATAAGAATATAAACCAATAAATATTAGCCATTGTAGTCAGATGTACTATAAATAAGTGGGACTTCTGCTGAACAGCATCCTAGCAGTCAATTCTAATTGGAAATGTAATTTACTTACGCAAATTAGAAAATGCACATAAAACTTGCAAAATCCTCAAACGATACTGGAATGGGTAAGGTCCTTAAGACCCTATGTTGTCCAGGTCCAAGATGAATAAAATTTAAGATATAGATAAAATTCACCCAGATAGCCACTAAAAATGTCATCATGTGTTATACCACAAGTAAAAATCAAGGAAGGAGTAGTAAGCACAACAAACCTCAGATAGAAACCCATTAAGAGTCAAATTTCCAAGAGCTGTTCTCTCTGCAGCATCTACATAAGGGCCCACACTCCATGGACTGAACACAGAGAACACATATGTTCATAAAAATATATTCTGGAAAATCAAATAGAATCAGGGGGGAAATGGAAAAACAGCAACGAGGGCTAGGTCTAAAAGTTAATTTGCCATACGACATAACAAGGATCATTAATAACACCATTAGGAGCTAAGGGTTTTTGCAGGAAAAGATTAAAAGCAATCAGTATGATTATTTATACATGCATGCATATGTGTGCGTGTTATGCACACATACACACATGCTTCACAGTAATTTCTATAACATTAAATACTAGAAATACTACATTAACAAATGTAATCTAAACAATGAACCAAACCAAGGTTAATCAATTTGGTTCAGGTTGAATTCTTTTGCAACCTCAGCATTAGCTGTTCCATCTCCAACATTTGCAGAAGCTAATTGGAATCAATCAACACAAATCTTGAAGTGATGTAACTGTTTGATAATTGGAGCAACAGAAATGTGCTAAGAGAACACTGTTAAATCTTACGAGTCTACAAATAAAAGAAAACACATCTACTAACTACATTCACCTTTCCGGAGCAGTTACGAAGATATCATCAATCTCAGAAGGTTGCAAGGATCCATCCTGGTAAGCTCAACACCAAAGCAGAAATTCAGTGATTGCACATAAGTTAGCATTATAGACACTCTAAGGATGATAAAGAACTAGCGATTTAACTTTTTTTTTTCTTATTTCTGTACAAGTGAAAAGGATTAGGGAGATTAACACGTACATTATCAATGTCATACAATTGGAAGATCCCACGCAAAAAGTCTACAGCTTCATTTGTCAGCTCCACACTCTACAAGATATCTAGAAGTAAGTGTATCGCAATTCCCAATAGGAAGGTATTATGAAAGGTAAAATTATAGGAAGTAGAAGTATTCAACAGTCAAATAAATTTGCTAGGGAAAGGGGGGGAAAGGGGGGGGGTGTATTTGTTAAAAAATGCGGCAAACTAGGTAAAACTTCAATATTAGGGATATGTGCAACAAAAGCTCTATAATTCCTTGATATTGATATTGATGATGTATCACACATATGCTGAATACAATTAGAGTAAATCACTAGGCTAAATCTTGACTTGGAACAAGCCCTCACAAGTCAGATAAAGAGCAATCTTCCAATCACTATTAACAACCATAGAAAAACCCAAACAAGCATTACCAAATACTTAATCAAGTGCTTAGGAACTTCACCAATATAAATGCAAGGAGAAGCAAGCCGATAAACCTTAACACCTATTGCGAATAAATAATAGTACGTCTAAGGCCAAATTAAGTGCTACCTGATCAGGGGCATGCTTGGTTGGAGTTGGAAGAATATCATCCCTAAGCTTTAAATCATCATCATATCCAAACTTCCTCAAGACAGCCCAAGTTGTCTCAAGACGCCCTTTTTCTATAAAAAGAGCATGAAGAAATAGGAAACCTTCAAGAGTAAGACCAAGGTCACCGACTCCTCCTCTTATCCTCTCTTGCACCACCCTCTTTACACCCACTATCTCAGCAGGTTGTAACGGAGCATTAAAACATTTAACCTGTTTATCATTGCTCAACATGTTAAACTTTTCCAATTTCATAAGAGAGATGGTTAGAAAAGGAGAAACAAAAAGAAAAACAAACCTGAAACTCATTCAACTCTGCATCACTAAGGGCTCCATCCATGTCATGGTCACAAAGCATAAATATCCGTTTTAATGCCCTGATACATCGTGGTTTCAAACTTTGTTTCTCTTGATCAAATAATGGTGCTGTTGGGTGTAGAACTGCCTTTTGAGCATAATAGAACACATCAGGAACCTGTAGACAATAAAAGAAGAAAAAACCTTAGATTTCGACCCACCGAATATTTGTAGCTACTCAAATACACAAATAGTAAATGAATTTAACAAACATAAGGACAACGTAAATGGGTTCAACATTTATCAATTGGTCAAAAGATAATATAATAGGAAATAGTTTCCAACACAAAAGAAGACCGGAAGGTTGTCTCTCAGCACCCCTCTAGAGTCTAGAGCCACTGATTAAAAAGTGAACTGCTAAATGCTAATGCCACAATGTCATAAAGACAGATGGGGTAGCGTGTTGGAGAAAATAAAATGAGAATATTCAGTAAGCTTGTTATGTTAAATTAAACAATAGTAACAAGGAAAAAAAACCTGAATTAGTGTAGCAGAGGAACATTCTATGCAAGTCTCAATCTCCCTGAACTGTTGCATGATTGGTCCCATGACTTGTTCCAAGTTCATGGGCTGACGCTCATCTCGTAAATCTAGTTTGCACCCAACAACAATAACTGATGCCTTAACCTATTCAGATATAACATATAAACATAATGAAAGCAGCATCGTTTTATGAGTAAACAAGAAAAAGTATGCATCTTATGTCAGTAAATTATGTTGACAGCAAACCTCTAATTTACGAAGCTCAGGAAGCCAAAAAGTACTCAGTCGACTGAGTGTCATTGGTTGATCACAAGCATACGTTAATACCACAGCATCAGCTCGCTTCAACTCATCAATAAGCTTTACTCTGCTCTCCATGCTAAAGGTAAATAGCAATGCAAAAAAAAAAATCAGCATACATTTAAAACTCATCAGAAAGCGCTTACGTTGCTTTTACCACTAGCTTTAGCATTTGCTACTTAAATAAGATAGCAATTCATACATTATTGTTTGTTACAAAAATAAAATCAGGCATTTAGTTTCTCAAACATTTTTTTTAATTCGAGAAAAAAAATAGTTTGCTTTTTCATCTAAAGGTGCTTTTTTCTTTTGAAAAAAACTAGATTATAGGTTCTAAAAATGTTAACCACAATCCCAAAACAGACCATCTATTTAAAAAGTTACTGTAAATATTTGGCACGGCCGGATCAAAAGAACCATTATTAACATTCACGTTCATAGAAAACTGGGAAAAGCTCCAAATCAGTATACCTGGAGGAGGTGTCAACAATAGTGACAGGGACGCCATCGGGGTAGAAGTCAGAGGGGAGGCGAGTAGGAGGAAGAACCGCCGGGACATATTCGGGGAAAGAATCGGAAGCTGCAGCTGAGATGAGGCTCGATTTACCCGTGCCACGGTCCCCAGCTACGACGACTCTTACGCCGGTTCGGACACCCGCGGCTGATCTACCTGGCATTTGGAATGTTGCTGTTCCAACTGAGAAGCAGAGAGAGAGAGAGAGAGAGAGAGAGAGAGAAAGTGGTTTTTATTTATTTATTTATTTTCTTTTTTGATTGGCGCGTTGGACGTAACAAATCTGACAGTAGGAAGAGTGGTGGGCTAATGGCGATTGTTAACGAAGAAGAGTTCAATTCACTGGCGTGGGGAGGAAGCCGGGGGCTATTTTTTTCGCCTACCAATTGCGCGTGTACTCGACTTTGTTGACGGGCTATTGGCTCGTGTCGGTTTGGGTTCGTTTTGAGTTTTGAAGCCCAAATAAAAGCCACTTAAGCCACTAACCTTACTGGGTTATGGATCGGGCAGACAAGAAAAAGAACTGGATTTCAAGCCTCATTCATTTTCTAATCTGGATTCCCTAATTCTTACTTCCCTTAAACCCTATTCCCTGATCGCTTGCTTGCCAAATCAAATAAAACTCAGGCAATGTTGATGCGCTACGTTCGCGCATCCCTCTCCGCCGCACGTTTCTACTCGGCGCAAGCGACGGCGGCGGCGGCGGAGAAAGCTATAGCAACTACAGAAGGCGCTGTAAAAAGCGGTGGTGGCGGCCGAGACACGCTGGGATGGAGGCTTATAGGCCTCGTGTATCCAAAACGCAGCGCTGTGGTTACAATTCGGAAATGGAAAGAGGAAGGCCGTACGGTCCGTAAGTACGAGCTCAATAGAGTCGTTCGAGAGCTTCGCAAGCTCAAGCGATATAAGCACGCCCTCGAGGTCTAATGCTTATTACCCCCTCCTTTTATCTTCTTGTTTTATTTGTCGACGCTTATATCCTTGGAAGTTTGAACTAAATTTTAGTTTCGGTTGGGAACAGGGCTTAAAAATTGTAAAATGCTGCTTGTATTCTGGTTAATCTTGAACAGATTGTTTAGTCAAAGTATATTTTACTGTGAGATCTTTGCCCCCATCGTGAGATGAGTACTATTTATAGAATAATCGTTGCCTGTCGAAACTGGGTACCTAGAACTGCTTGGAAATGTTTATGTTTGAGAATTGACCATATGCCACCGTGGTTTATTTTCTTGTAGATATGTGAATGGATGAGATTGCAGCAAGATATCAAGCTGTTACCTGGTGACTATGCTGTTCACTTGGACTTGGTTGCAAAGGTCCGCGGTTTAGCTAGTGCGGAAAAATTCTTTGAAGACCTTCCTGACCAAATGAGATGTCAAGCCACATGTACAGCTCTTCTCCACACATATGTCCAGAACAAGTTGCCTGCCAAAGCAGAGACTCTGACGGAGAAAATGTCAGAATGTGGTTTTGTGAAGTGTCCGCTTCCTTACAACCACATGCTATCTCTATACATCTCTGAAGGGCAACTAGAAAAGGTTCCTGGAATAGTTCAGGAATTAAAGAAAAATGCTTCGCCAGATATCGTTACTTATAATTTATTGTTATCCGTTTGTGCCTCCCAAAATAAAATCGAAACTGCAGAAGAAATCCTTCTTGACCTAAAGAAGGCAAAAATAGATCCTGACTGGATGACATATAGTGCATTGACCAATCTTTATATAAGAGGAAAAGAATTTGAGAAGGCAACATCTACTTTGAAGGATATGGAGAAGAAGGCTTCTCGGAAAAATCGAGTTGCCTATTCCTCCCTTCTCAGTTTGCATACAAACATGGGGGATAAAGATGGGGTTCAACGAATCTGGAAGAAGATGAAATCATGCTTCCGCAAAATGAATGATGCTGAGTATACATGTATGATATCTTCGCTTGTGAAACTTGGGGATTTTGAAGAAGCTGAGATACTCTACAATGAGTGGGAGTCTGTTTCTGGAAGTGCTGATGCTAGAGTTCCAAACATACTCCTTGCAGCTTACATCAATCAAGATTGGATGGAAATTGCTGAAGGCTTTTATGAACGAATAGTGCAGAAGGGTATCTCCCCTTGTTACACTACTTGGGAACTGCTTACATGGGGTTATTTAAAGAATCAACGAATTGAAAAAGTATTGGATTGCTTTGAGCGAGCTGTTGGTAGTGTAAGAAAATGGAATCCTAATGACAGGTTGGTTGGAGAAGTATTTAAGAAACTTGAGGAGCTCGGCGATACTGAGGGGGTGGAGAAGTTGTTAGTTATTCTTCGGAATGCTGGCCATGTCAGTACGAAGGTGTATAATTCACTTCTACGAGCTTATGCAAAAGCTGGTAAAATGCCACTTATAGTTGCTGAGCGGATGCAGAAGGATAATGTACCACTGGATGAGGAAACGCATGAACTCATAAACTTAACTAGCAAAATGTGTGTCAGTGAAGTTTCAAGTAGTCTGTGATGAGAACAGGGCAGAGTGAATTTACTTTGAGATAAATGAAGAGTTATTTTGACGGCTACAGTTGAGTACTAGCAGTGACTTTCAGCACTCATGATTTGATTGTTTCTGTTGTGAATAGACGAAATGTTATCATGCTGAAACAATTGCAGAAACGATGGATCATTCTGTCTGAATTTCCTTGGCCAAAAAAAAAAATTCAGTCAGAATTACCATCTTTCATATTCAGTCTATTAATTGCTATTGTTAAGCATGGAAGTTCTCTGTTAATTGCTACTCCCTGCTATGTGCAGCACAAAGAAAGCAATGAAGAACGGCACCTTTTTTCTAGCTGAATTGAAGAACATCACCTTGCTGTTCCATGATTTCCTCCTTTGTGTGTGTGTGTGTGTGTGTGCGTGTTGTGATTACATGAGTACATATTCCATGTTTTACTCAGACATATCTAACTGTTACTGCCAGCAGAAGTTTTGTCAAGAAAGCAGATGGTTTACTTTTACTTTGTGCTAAGAACATTAGCATACCAGCAGTTGTTCCCTATAAAAGCAGAAGCACGAAATCTCACCTGACTTTGCCAACCCAATAAAAGAACATCACATGACCACTCTGACAAGTGCTAAAGCGTTGGATAATTAGATGACTTGATTAAACTATATCTTGTTATTGACAGATTTAGTAAGTTTGACATCACCTTGAGACAAAACCAGAAGTCATCGGCCAACAAGCAGGTCGACAGTAAATGCTGACATCAAGTTTGAGGTGCATTTGGTTGCTGAATGTAACTAAAAAACTGGTTTACACGTCCTCAAAAAGCCAGCCAAACCAGCAGTCTGTAGTTCACCAACATCATCCCATTTGTTATGGTTTACCCTTTATGATGAAGGCTTGAATACTTTTGTTAGCTGGGGGGGACCTACTTTCCTAAACCAAACATTTTCAAGATTTGGGTGAAAATGTCAGAGTTGGTGCGGTAGTTAAGAAGAACAGGCAGAAGCTGCTGCATTTTTGCATGGCTTTACAGATATGCCTGAAGTCATCAATCTTTGTCTATCCATCTGAAGCTTAATCGCATTAATTTTTTGTTTTAAATCGCCATTATTAAAACAAACTGTAGAACTGGAAAAGAAAAGGTGTTCATGTACTATTAACTGCTACAACAAAAATGGGAGAGGGGGTTCACCGAACCCAACCCAACCCAACCCACGTCCATACCACTGAACTGATTGGCATGATATCAAAAATACTGAAATGCCCTTTTTCTCTTTAGTGTGGAAATATTTATTCTGATTTAGTATTTAAATTACAGTCATTTTTAAACTCACAAATACTAGATCTCAGCACATATATTTAGCGGATGGTGAATATGGGCAGATTTCAAATTAAAACTGGTGGTCAATGGTTTTAAAGGGATCATAATGTAAACTGCAGACCTGCATTCCAATTTGAAACAATAACCATTCAAACTTTCAAAAATTACAAAGCTATTCAAGGTTTAAATTTTGTGGTTATAAATTATGATCAATTGACAATTTTACCCTTTCTTTTTTGGCCCTTTCGACTTGACTTGGGAATTAACATTAAGTAACCTTTTGCAGTTCGCATAAACGTGCAACATGGAATTGTTCTAAATTTTGGCAAAATGGAAAGTTACGTGGTTTGATGCGTAATTATAGTCGCCAATCAAGGCTAATTTGGACGCACGATAGAATGAACGAGAAACGAGTTCGTTTTAGGATTTTCTAATCCGAAACTGGACTGTACGCGCTCCGTCCTGAAAGTGAATTAAACGCAACTCTTCATCTGGCCTCACTTGGCTCCTATATATCTGTCGCTTTTGCTCTCAACCTTTTCCAACGTAAAAATTTAGTTGAGTTGCAGGTTAGAAGTTGGAGCTCAACAGCCTCTCTGGCTTCCCACTCCCAAAGAACCAAGAAAGAAACTCTCTCTCTCTTTGAAAATTCAGACAATGGCTGCTGTTGTCGAAGATACTGAGGTTGGCTTTGAAGAAGCAATGTCGTGGCTGCCTTCTCACGTTCTCGATGAGGCAGTATGGGACACCAAAAAGGATAGGGTCTTGAATCTTGCTCTATTCACCAATGTCTTTACAGCTAAATCTTCTTTCTTCAGTGTCGTTTCACTAAAACAGTCTGCTGATTGATTCCTCAGAAAGTTTATGTGTATTTATTGGAATTTTCTGTTAATTACAGGATGATATGAAGTATCATTCTCATCGCCATCGTCCAAAGTTGCCTACTGAGCCCTTTTCACCGGTACTCATCTCTTCTATTCATTTCCCTTTTAAACCCATATATCTCTATATATATGAAAGACACTTGATCGTCGTTGATGGAAACTGCAAAACTTTCTCTCCTCTTCTGTGTTTTTTCTTCTTTCGGCTCTGGGATATTCTTGGGAAATAAAGTGGGCATTCTTCTGAGATATTTTTGGATTGTTATGATGCTGCCAACTCTGAAACAAGTGGATGCAAATGTTGGGATCTGGGGAGAAAATCATAAAAATTTTCGAGACCGGAAATTATGGGATGACAAACAAGCATCTGTTGACTGGAGAGATAATTTACAGGATACTATCCATTCGGTCCTGGACTTTCTTAGTGGTCATATGGGAAATGGGATCCATTGGGAAATTTTTAGTAATTTTTTTTCTTTTATAGTAAAATTTGGCTTCATCTACCCTTTTATTAAACTAGTGATTACTCCTAATTAGGAAATATCAGTACTAGTGACTGTATTCTTCTTCTTTTTTATACAGCAAAATTTGGTCTGAGCTTCCCTTAAGTTAATTTCCAACTAGCAATGACTCCTACTTAGGAAATATTAGTAATATTGGCCGTATTCTTCTTTTTATAACCACAAAAATGACAATTAAATTACATCATTAGCTGTAATTTTCTTTATGATGTATTTTTTTTTCTCATATGTCGTTTAAAATAATTTGATTTTTTTTATTCACAATCTTTTAAATTTTTTTCAAATTTATTCATTTATATGCATATGGTCCTAATATAAACAAAATCTGTGACGAAGTGCATAGGAAGACATGAACATTAAATTTGTTCATTTATCAAAGTTTTTACAAATGAAAAAAAAATCGAATTTTTTATGTTATGGTTAATTGTGCAATTTATTTCACAAACGATAATTATTTTAAAAAAAATTATAACTAGTAATTTCCTCTGATGTATTGTAACTGAATATAATAATGTACCGAATTGAATGAGTGGTTAAATAAAGCGAATTTGTAATTAAGGATGGTAAATAAAATTAAAACATATTTGTAGTCATTTATGTTAATTGGTCTTGGCCATTTTTCTCTGGTAATATTTAGTTTATTTCGAGGGAGTTGTTTTTTTATTTCTCTGGTAATATTTTATTAGTATTTCTGATCAATTCATCATCACATTAATTTTCTTGGATAACCAATGATTTTGATTCACTGAGATTCTGATTTCTTTTCCTTTTTAACATGCATATATTTCATAAGCACTCGAAGGCTAGCTCAAGACGACACCACAAACTAAGAAATTGGAGCAACTGGGCATCAGGAGGACCTGGAATGCAGGCTTTTTTCCTAGATTCTGGCCAAAAGTCAGGCGGGACTGGTGTTTTCCTTCCTCAAAGGGCTGGCAACAACTTTCAGTCTAGCAGAAAACCAGGTAACATTTCCATTCTAGTATAACGTAAATCCCAAAGCTTCAAATAGATTTGTGATAATCGATTATGTTAAAACGTTTCATTGTTTGGTGCAGCTTGCTCTCCAGTTCTCCTCCCTTCCCGGGTTGTTCAAGCTCTCAACTTGAATGTTCATGAATTAGGCCTGCAAATTTCTCCCCGGCGAGGTATACCTCTAACTATAATTAAGCTTTGGTTTTTGTTTCCACATAATAATTAATTAGTTTTTTTAATCTTGACTTTTGTTGCTAAAACGGTATATATTTGCATGCAGATCCCAAAAATAACACAAGACGTGGAGAATTGAATTCATTGAATAATAAAAATGGGAAGGATGTATCAACAAAACGTTGTGTTATTTCCCAGAATGAAAATACTTCGCCGGAGATATTTCTTCCCAAGGAATGGACTTACTAGCCTCTCAAGACTTCCAAAGGCCAACTTTATTTTATCTGTTACCCCCAAAACTCATAAAAGCTAAATTAAGCATTAGGTTTATGATTGTGCTACTGAGTGCTAATGATCGAGTAATGTATCATAAATAATGAGTGCACAAATCCTCCATGTGATTGATTACCGTAATTTATTTAAATAAAAATACTCCATTCATTTCTTATTCTTAGAATTTGGGGATAAGATGCTCTTCGCTTCTAAAAAATTGGAGACATCCCTTTCTTTGTTTTGCCTCCAATTATCAAATGACACATGGCACAAAAAAATTTATTTATTACTTTTACTACATTACACTTTTTTCTCATTCTATATATGTGAATCGATATCTAACATTACTCAACTCTAATAAGCAAGATAATGATACTCGAACACCAATCTTAGATAATTACTATCGAACTCGATTGTAAATAATAATTTTTAATTTTATATGTATTAGTTTTTATTTGACAACTTTTTCCATATATATTAGAAGGTAGTGTTTAAGATATTTAGGTAACAATATCAAAATTGAATAGTGTATTAATATAATTCAAATGCCTTATCAAATAATAAAATTTGACATAAAATATCTCAAAAATAACAAATATATTATCCATGTGTCACGGGGCGATTCTTCAGACCACCCTCTGTGCGGCCTTGGGTTCAACCCTTATCCCGGTACTAGAACCTAAGTCAGCCTTAGTACCTCAGCACTCTCCCAGCAAGCACCCAGCACTCCCACACGCAGCACACTACCTTCCGGCACCTGCACTTACACCCAATGGCTTTAAGTCGGCAAGCAAACTTGCATAAAAGAGAAAGGAAGAAAAGAGAAGAGAATGCTGGAAAAAGAAAAGCTGAACTTCTATTAAATGAATTGAATGATTTACACAACGTACATAAGGTTATTTATAGCCATTTTTCCCCAAATATTTCCCCCCAAAATATTTCCCTCCAAAACATTTGGGAGGGAAAGCTAAAATTTCCAGCAGCTCAATACATCAAAAGAGTGGGTCTGGTGGGTCGGCACCCTCCTAGGTCCCCTGGTGGGTCTGGACCGCGCACAGGCTGTGTGCCTGGGCGCTGGCGAGTTGGGGCGCAGGGGCCCCTCGTAGGCAGTCTGTCTGGGCGCTGTGCCGGTCTACGTGCTGCGCCCCTGTCGAGCCATTCTGCGTGCCGCGCACCTGCGTGCAGTGCACCTGCATTCTACGTACCTGCGTGCCGCGCACCCATGTTGGGCCGGCAGGCCCCGGGCTTGCATGCTACTCGCCCATGCTGTGCGCCCCTGCGTGCCGCGCACCCCTGCTGGGCCGACGGGCCTGAGTATTGTGCGCCCTTGCGTGCCGTGCACCACTGCTGGGTCGGCGAGCCCTGGGCCTGCGTACCGTGTGTCCATGCTGTGTGTCCCCGCGTGCCGCGACCCCCTGTTGGGTTGGCGCCTGGCCTGAATTTTGTGCGTCCATACCATGTGGGTCTGCGTGCCGCGCACCCCTGCTTTGCGGGCTGGCTCGCCTGCGCGCAGTCTGCCTGGCTCTCTGTCGGGCTGTGCTGTGCGCCCCTTCTGTCATCCTGTAGGGCTGGCTCGCCCAGGTGGCTGTGCTGTGCGCCCCTGCTGGCATCTTGACGGGTTAGCTCGCCCAGGGGGCTGTGCTGGGCGTCCCTGCTGGCACTCTGCACTTACCTTATGCTATCCAGTGGAGGTTTTCTCCCAGCAATATTCCCCCACATATTGATACTCCGAAACATCCTTGTGCAACCTCTAATCTGTTGAGATGCGATCCGTGACACATGGACATTCTTAAAATCTATTCTCACTTTTGTGTTCTCTCCACTTTTATCCACAAGTCACTGGTTGTGGACTATTCTAGGTGATAACTTTTGTCCTAGAACCAACCCATTTTCTTCACAAGTAAAATACCCATTTATTAAAACAAAGAGAGAGCAGTCAAAACTTGATGAAACAAGCAGAAAATGCCCTAAAGCCTAAAGGTTGAACCTCAAGCAGATTTGGCAATACTTTACGCATGAGCTTTTATGTTTTCTCCACCAAATTTCTTAATGACCTTCTCTCATTGTGCATTCCTTATAGAACTTGAGATAGAAAGAGGCAAAGATCATCAAACATGTCAGACAAAAGAAGAAATCATTGATGATAAAAAATAAAAAAAGCTATTGAGACAGGTACTTTAATTTGTAAAGCTAGATTGGACTGTGTTGTTTAAGGATATTTCCTTTTTTTTTTTCATTGTTTTGTATTAGTATAATAACTAGCGTGAAAGAAAGCTGCCAGTGGAACAAGTTGTGGGCCTTGTGGCTTAGCCATCTACAGAAAATTCCTACACAAAGAAAAGTAATTTTCTAACTTGAATTTCAAACCCATATTTGTCCTTTCAAATTAAATATTAAACTTATCATATCTAATTTATTAATTTAGCTTGGGAAGTTACTTTATCCCTAACGTATAATTTATTAATTTTCTCTCGCTTTTTCAATCATTATTTTTATCTAATTTGTCATTTTTTTTTCTTTTGTTATTTATGCAAAGCAGTAAAAATAAAATTAGGAGCGCGAGGATATTTACCACCAAACGCGGTCTTATTATGCTCGTCCAATAAAATGATGTCACGTAGTGAAGTAGAAGGAATGTAATCCAATTGGAAAAAAAAGGATAAGAAAAGGAAAGGGTTGTATTGAGGGTCTAAAGTAGAAGATCCACGCCCTTACAGATTACTGGATTAGCATTTTCCGATACTGCAAAAACGGTCATTTGCCTCCTTCCTTCGGTCGACAATGGAAGCAACTCTGCTCAGCTCTCATCGCGACCACCCTCCCCTCTTTGCAACAAAACGTCTTAATATTCCAGGTCAGTCTTCCACTGTTTGGTTCCTTAGAAAACCTAAAAGAAGGAGTGAGCAAAAAAAAAAAAAAAACAAACAAAAAGAAAAGAGTTAACTACTGGTTCAAATTTTCAGAGTTTCTATCAGTTGGATATTTCAGTTTAATTTTTATGTACGCGTGATTTTTAGTGATTTTATGTCCATTTTATTGAAATTTGGAATTTTTTTGAAAGGATTGTTAGTTTACCGGCTTATATCGTGCTTTTTCATGTGGATTGATAAATGCCGTTCTGGTAAATTGGAGCTATTACTTGTATCTGTTGTGGCTTTGAGTAGAAGTGCTTTTAGGTTCAGGTTTAGAGAAACTCAAGGCTTCTAAAAATGGATTCTTTCTCTTTGTTTTAACTATGCTTCACTTTTCCAGCTAAAAAAAAATCATAAAAGCTAGTTCAAAAATGGGTGGGTGGGAGCGGTGATGTAGGAGTTGAATGCAAGCCACTGTATACTTTTGGTGAAAGGGAATTGAAACTTTACTGGGCGCTTGTTTGAGCAGAATGTTATTTGCCGCTTATATTTATTTTCTTAAACCAACTCTTCTTGAATTATTTTTAGGCAGTATCTCATGCATATTATCTAACTAAGAGGAATGATACAATGTTAACTTTTATGTATTAATGTAGCGATTCAGTGCACTAACTGTGATTTGTTATGCAGGTGGGCATGTGGCTCCAGACCTACCATTTTGTCATTCGCTCTATGCCAAACCCCTCCATACGCCCAAGATAAAATTGGTAAACCCTAGTAGAGGCCATTTCTGGCTGCCAAATGGATTTTTACGGTCAAGAACAAACAGAAAGTGGTCAACCAATTCTTCAGACCAGCTTCGAAGTGACTATATGAATGTCAAGTCCACCCCAGAGTCTCTAAATCTTGAAGTTGTTCCTTCAAGATCGGATGAGGGGTCAGATGTTTCAAATTTTAATGGTGTTAATAACATCGACACTCTGCATGTTAGACCAAAATATTTTAGAAATAGGTTTCTAAACTTTGTACGCCTGAGTTCTGTCCTGAACAATGCTGCAGAATCATTCTTTAAGAGTGAGATTCGACGTAGGCTATTTGTGACAGCTGTACTGCTAGTAATTAGCCGTGTTGGATATTTTATTCCTCTCCCTGGATTTGATAGAAGGTTGATACCTCAAGATTACCTTAGCTTTGTTTCAGGGTCTGTTGGTAAGTTATGTAATCTATTCAAAACTTGCATGCATTCTTATGCCATTTAAGCTATTTTCAGATTTGTCTGTCTTTTTTTTTTTTGTCAGTATAAATAATTTTGTAGAAGTTAACAAATGTATGGCCTTTCATTTTGCTTTTGGTAGATGAGCTGGGTGACTTTTCTGCGGAGCTTAAACTGTCCTTTTTTCAGCTTGGTATCAGCCCTCAGATAATTGCATCCATAATTATGCAGGTTTGTAACTCTTCTTTGGCTATATTTTATTTATATTTACTTGATGGTGTAACTTGATACTTGATTTTTGTCCTTTCTTGCTGTGAATTCAATTTTGGTACCCTCCAATTTATACATTGAACTTTTGAAGCAGTAGATAGATGTTGATGGGCCTTGCTTTGTTCTTATAAGATGGAATGGAATGGTTGTACAATTGGCTAAAGGTTATTATTTTTAATATGAAGCGCACATGATGTGCCAAGTTATTCTTCTTTTGGCTTGTGTACTGAGTTTAGTGGTGTTTTAGGGTTCTGAAGTTGCTTTCTAATAATTGGTATAACTACTACCTTGTGATAGGATAAATGTGCGGGACTGGGAATCTCTTCATAATTTGTGCTATTTTTTGTTCTTCTATTATGTCTTTATGAATGGTTGTAAAGTTTTCTTGTTCATTTAATCTTGGTGCTAATGCCTGTGATCTCTATAGAGATATTTGTTAACTTAGCTTCAAAAAGAACTAAAAGCAGACATGCTTTTTTCTGCCAAGAGAAAGATACCGAAGAGAGTCTTTCTTTTGGCGCAAGTTTCTTTTGTTACTGTTTGGTGCATCCTTAATTCTTTTTCCTCTCTTTTCCACCTTGTGGTGTTGATTGTTGAATACCTTCATACTGTGGATTCTCATGAACTGGTTGAAAACAGGTGCTCTGTCATGTTGTTCCGTCCTTAGTGAAGTTGCGGAAGGAAGGATTGGATGGCCACGAGAAGATTAAGAGTTATATGTGTGTCTAGTTTTTCATCTCAAGCAGTGAGACGAGCCCTTGCTACATAATTTTTACTTGTATTTTTCCTGATAAAACTTCTTGGAAGTTATAAAGCATGTAATTTTTATCGTAGATGGTGGATTTCACTTGGCTTTGCAATATTGGAAGCTATTATAGTTGCTTGTTATTCTCTTCCATATTCAATCTATGCAGCCAGTGACAGGTACGTTAACTATTCGAACATGATGTCGACAATGTTCTGGTTTTGTAGTTTCTTGCAAGAAATTGGCAGGATATGAGACGCATTCAGCCTTTCCTAGAATAATTTACATGTGAAGTCAATGTCAAAACCATTTTTGCACCAGTGCTCCATGCATGTTCTTTTCATCTGCATGCCATATCTGAGCCTTTATTTGTTGATTACAGTCTATGGTTTTTGCAGGGTCAAGCATGTGATGGTGACTGCTTTTCTATTGGTTTGTGGTGCAATGACTATGACATGGATCTGTGATACGATATCAGAATCCGGATTCGGTATCATTCTTAATATGTTTATTCCTTATTCCTTATTGTTGCTAATTTTTATGGACAATTTTTTCTTTTCATGATAATAACAACAACTAGCCAAATTTAATGAACAACTAGTGGTTCATTTTCTCTTGAATTAATTTTAAAAGACAGCTCTGGAAATTGTGCTTGAAGCAAAAAGGTTTATAGGATATGAGAAGAGCTTATCTGGATGAGAAGAAATAATAGAAGATAGTGGCAATCTTCTCATTGTAATATATTCACCTTGAGATAGGGGAAATATGCTTGTATAAAAAATTTTCATAATTGTTATGATGCAAGCTGCAAAAACGCATTCTCAATTTGAACTCCATGTTTTCCGAATATCATATAATTTTCACCTACTATACTTTGGCAGATATATATATATATATATATATATATATAATGGCTGCCATAGGATAGTCGGATTGACTCTAAAAAATTTGTGCACCTTTGTAGTCGAGACATTTGTTTTATGTCATTATCAGCACGAAGGATAAGACATTCTTTTCTGCAGATAAGGGTAATATGGGTCATTAATAGTTTATCTTTTAACATTTCTGTTGAACTCCAAGTAAATGTCATTTTTAAGATTATAAATTTTTCATGTATTTGTCAAATTTTTGTGAGGACTCTATTGCCCTTTTGGTGATCACTCCATATCAAGGCAGCAAATTGTTGGAAAAATAACTTTGTGGCTCCTGTAAACCATTGAAATCAACAATTTATCATCACTAAGAAATGAGTTTTGTTTTTAGAAGTTGTAGATTATATCGTAAACAGAAGAGATTCATCAAAAGTTTCAGCTTCTGATGGTCTAGTTTTGGCCCTTGGCTTGTCCAAAGTCAAGGACAATTATTGACAATGGGTTGGAGTGATTATTTATAGATGCCCATCTTCTTAGATGTTGAAAGTGATGAAGTTGCATGTTAGTTCAAAGTTTGAGCATTGGTAATGTTCCTAATTGACTGCTTGTGCATGTTCCAGGTCAAGGTTCGTCTCTAATTATATGTGTTGGAATATTAACCGGATACACTGATACACTATACAAGATGTTGACTCAGCTCTCAGGTATGTCATGTGTGCTGAGTGAGGTCGTGCTATTGTTTAAGTGGGGTGGAGATTTTGTCACAATTGTAATTCTTTAGTTCGAAATATATAACAATGTTTTAATATAAGAAATGATTATTGGATTTTTTTTCCTTGCAAAATTCTGAATTGCACTAAATAAAAATATATTTTGAACATTTGTTAAATAACATATTAATAAGCTTTGACTATGTGGGCAGCCTGTTGCTGCTGTACCAACATTTAATTTCAGTGTAAGAGTGGGTCCTTTTGAGATCAGTTCTTACATTCTGTAAATATTTTCAAGAAAGTAATCCTCTATGTGGGTTAGAGGAAGGTGATGACAGTGGTGTGAAATTTATCTATTGATCTGCCTTTTAATGATTATTGCTCTGCTGTAATGTAGAAACTGTCAATTCTTCTTGATTTTTTGTAGATTTTTACATCAACAAAGCATGTACCCTGAGAATTTGTTGCAATTATTCTTGGTTTTTAGTAACACATTTTTTATTTTCGGAGTGTAACACTGTTTTCAAGTGGTTGCAGGTAGTGCTGTGAGTTGGTGGCCATACATTCTTGCTGTACTGGGTGTTTTTACTGTCGTCACAATGTGGGCAGTAGTTGTAACTGAGGGTTGTAGGAAAATAAAGCTGCAGTACTATGGATTCAAACTAGCATCTGCTGCAAGGTAAAGCCAGTGTTACTGCATAGACATTAGATGCATTCTGTGGAGAGAGAGAGAGACGCTTTGAATTCAATTCTTCTTGGTTGATTTAGTTTGCACGCCAAGGAAAAAGAGGACTTCTGTGGGTAGTTGTGAAAACCAGATAGTCCCTTAGGAGCTAGGTATATTAATAATCTTCTATACCATGGCTAATCTGAACGATGACTACTTATGTGTGAACAGTGACCATAGTTGAATTTATTCCACGAGATTGTAACTTTTGCTGTTCATTCATTAACTGATAATAAATGGTCATACAATCATTTTTCGTTCACTTTTTCTTACTTATGTGTTTTGAACAGGGAAGATTCCCCAATTACTGAAGTAGAGCCCTATATCCCTTTCAATATTAATCCATCAGGAATGCAGCCTGTTCTCACCACCACTTATCTCTTAGCATTTCCAAGTATTCTTGCAAGGTGATTGTGCCCAGAAGTGATTTAAATACTTATTTTGAATCCTTTGTTGGGTAATATCCTTTGATGCATTAGAATAGGCTGGGTTTTTTCATTGTCCTATGCAATCACCTTAAGTCTTCTATTGTTGAACCCTGCAATTATCTAACACAGAGCATTCTTGGCAGTATCCTTGGTTCGCCTTTTTGGGAGCATGTTAAGGAGATATTGGACCCTGGAACATCTGTTGGTGCAGAGCCATGGGTTTACTATTCAATATATGCGTTTTTTGTTTTTCTGTTCAATATATTTGATATTGTAAGTATTTTTGAGCCTTGATGATTCTAAGTTTCTGATGATAATGTGCTTATTGTCACCTGCTATGCTATCTAAATTGCTTCTCTTGCCATGATGTCTTCCTTCTGGCTATTGCTTTGTTACTTGGGTATCTGAATGCCAAAAGAAAATAAAGCTTGATTCTCTTTAGAATTTTATACTTCGTTTTGCTTTATTATTTCTTTAAATCTTCAATATTAGCTGGACTGATGGACTTTTGATGAGAATTATTTTGAAAAGATATACAGTTGGAATATAAAACATAACATTCCCCACTTTATAGGCAAATACAAGAATGGAGAACCAAGTGATGCATGAAAATGCATTAGAAAGCTTGTCAAAGTATTGTCTGTATTTTCTTACCTTGGACGATGGAATTGTAGGGATAACCTGAAGCTTGAATACTTACTGCAAAGAACAGAATTGGTTAATACTAGCAGGGCTTGAACTTTAAGCTTTGGTCCACTGTCTTATTCAATTTGTTCTATATGTATACAGTTGCACTAAACTTTGAAATATACTAATTAAGCTACAAAATGTGGTCTGAAAGCATTATATAACTTGGGACCTATTAACTTGTGCTAGTACTCATTGCTTCTTCTTTCTATTTGTAATTTGTGTGGAAACTCCTGTGTAGGCCAACTTGCCGAAGGAAATTGCAGATTACCTGAATAAGATGGGTGCCAGGATACCAAATATAAAGCCTGGGAAGGCTACTATCGAATATCTCTCAAAGATTCAGGCATCAACCCGCTTTTGGGGTATGTTTCCGCCTGAGAAATAATTACAGTATTTAGTTTGAAAGCTTATGCCAGTGTCAGGGCTATATGTTGAAACCACTTCTCATTTCTTGTGGGCTTTTTGGCTTTTCTTTTTGAACACATCTGCAGGAGGGCTACTGTTAAGTATTTTGGCAACTACATCAACCATACTTGATCATTATTTGCGGCGTATCAATGAGGGATTTGCAATTGGGTTTACATCAATTTTAATAATTGTAAGTGCATTTCTAAGGCCTTGTTTGTAGATGCACCGATGCTCTCAGTTTGTTAACATTGTTTAGAACACTTGTTAGGATGTCAAACCATTACAGCAATTACAGTAAATTTCTATGAAATACCATTCTTTTTGAGTGATTATGAGTGTTCTGTCTATTCTGCATTTTGTCTAATGCATCCCACCATCATTTTTATTAGGTGGGTTCTATAATTGAGCTAAGAAGATCCTACCAAGCATATAATGTCATGCCAAGTTTAAGCAAAGCTCTAAGGCGATATGGTGTGTAACATTTCAACAAGAGGCTCTTCTCGGCCTTCCAGGTATTCTGTATTTTATTTTCACCTTAAAATGTTATGCCTGCTTCTTACTGGCTAATGATTAGGAAAATTTATTCACATGGTGCAGAGATCTTCCTCAAGATATTGGTATTGATTTGTTATGTGGTACCTTGAGTTAAATACTTGGTTCCACATAAGAACACAATTTCATTCATACAAGTTACTTGAGCTGCTGCCATTGGGAGTGAAAGATGAAAAGCCTGACTTGGTTTTTTAGTTAATCAACACAACTCGCAAACAGGTTCCGGCTCTTTCAAATCTTTTCTGGATTTGGACATGGCTTCTCTGGTGTCTGAGAAGTGAATTTTACATTTTAGAGTTGTAATATGCATAGTGGATATACAACCGGTGCAGCATGGTTCCCCGTAGAAATGGGGAAGAGACATGGAATATCCAGATTTCTATAGATTTGACCCGTGGGTTGATATAAGTTGTAAGGCAAGGCAATTTGATGTAAAATGTGGGAGTCCCGGTTGGGTAGACATGGTTATGGTTGAGAGCCAAACGGCTGTAATTTTGTTTGATTCATCTTAAACACACAGGGCTCATAGCTGTACGAGAGAGAATGTGAATTTATGTTCATTTACACTACACACTACATAGTTTGCACGAACTTTTGTAATATTGTGGCTTGGATCATCCATAGACAGATTGGTGTAGATGCCCAACCAAATCCTGCATCTCAAGGCCTATGATTCTTCTAACCTGTAAAGATTACGAATGATGTTACCAGCAGGCCAGTGTAGCTAACCGGCCACGCCTTTGCATTTCTTTGGGCATGTGGAAAGAGTTTTACAAAATATTTGGATAATTGATTACTGGAATTGGATCCTGCATATGCATCGCTATTTTAACAAGTGATTTTTGCACACTTTTAATCTGTATAGGAGTGGAATTAACTTATTTAAGGTAAAATTATGTAATTAGTTTTTGTATATAAAGTGGGAAATTTAATTCTTATATAATAATTTATAAAAATTAAATTTTTATATTTTTTAAAATTGATAATGTCAGTTTAATTGTTAATTTTTTTTGTTATTTTAGTAATTAATTGTATTGATGTAATATTGAATATAGTGATAAATGATGTAATAATTATTGTAAAAAATATAATTATTGCATCATTATTGTATATCACATCATCAAATATAATTTTATAGTATCATATTTAATATTATATTATTAAATTTAATGATATGTCAATATAATCAAATATCAAATCAGATAATTAAAAAATTTTAAAATTTTGAATAATTGGATGGATATATAAATTAAATTTGAAAAATTTTTGTCCTTAATTTTTACAAATTATTATATATATATATATATATTAAATTTATCACTTAGAATATAAGAATTAAAGACATAATTTCACTCAAATAACATTAAATAATAAGCTAAACATAACAGTCAGCTAGATAAAATTTTTCCTTTAGTAGTAATTTTACATAGTACATTTGTTTGAAGTCTCGATCTTCGTTTCCTCTGGTCCTTTTTCCGGTGGCAATTGTCGCACCTTCCTAATTCCTCCTTTGATAAAAAGCACTTGAGGTCGGGCATTTTATTAATCTTTATTCGTATTCCGTCCGCTCCGGTTAGTCCTCAACCCGCCCAAAACTTAAATTCAAATAAAACCCCCCATCCAAACAACAAACAGTACCAACACTCTTTCTACTTCGAAGAAAATGGCGTTGACGGAAGGAGAAGGAAGCTCAGAGGTGGAGGTCACGGAGATTGAGACGACTGCTGAGTTCTTGGACGGATCTGTCATGTTCCACCTCGTCAAGGACGCCATTGGTTTCGTTCTCTACATGCACCAGCAAATCCCTTCGTATGTTCTCTCTTACTCCTCCTTTCCTTTACTCACTAATCGGAACAAAAAAGAAAAAAGAAACTCATAGTTTTCTTGATCTTTCTCTATGAATTTGATTGAATTGCTCGTTCCAAGTTTCTTCATCGTTTGCCTGGAAATTAATCTGCTTCGGGCACTGAAGGTTTCTTTTTCTTGATAATATAGTCATTTTAATGAAATATTTGGCTTAAGGGGACAGAAATAATGAAATCAATTACTTTATATCCAGCATGTTGCAGGATATCAGTCTTGAATTCGAGTCGATGCATACTGAATATAAAGACTTGGTATGTTAGCTTTGTCGAGTCAATTATTGGCCTTTGTTTTATTTTGTCTAGTCCTTTTGTTTTTGCGCACTAAGAATTGTCAGTTTTAGGAGATGGATCTTGCAAAAACTGAGGTAAAGGCATCTTTGCGAAGAAAGCACGTTGGCAGAATGAGAGAGTGTAAACAAGGGATTAGAAGGATGGAAAAGTTTATGAATTCAGTTTCAAGTCTTCAAACTGCATTGCAATTGATGATAAGCGAAATCCCTAACATCCAGGAGGTTATTTTGGTCCTTGGGACAAGTCCAATTAGACCGCAGCATGTTTATCAGATGTATTTTTCACATTCAAATGCTGCTTCTTCTGTTAAAGCTGATTTCATAAAAGGCAAAACGGCAGAAGGGCTTTCAAGGAAGGTATCTAAGGATTGCTATCTCTACTTCCTCCTAACATTGCACATTTTTTGGGACATGTAAAGAGTAATTCTGTTTGACAGGCTATTAGGGCTTTGATCTCAAGAGGTGCAGGTTCCAGTTCGTATCCAGGTAGCTACTTGAAACATTGTTGTTCTTAATGCAAGTCAGTCCGTGGAAGTCAAGTTGATGGTTGTCTGTTATCTTTGTTTTTTAGGCCCTACGAAGTTGTTTCTAATGATTAAAGCTCCCACCTCATTTAATCTGCCTTTGCACTTTCTTCCAAAGCGTGACTTCAGATACAGCAAAAAGGTAAAGATGAAGCTACACAGGAGCCTTTCATGAGTGGACCTTTTTATTTACATCCTGTGATCATCTAAGAATCTTAATAAACTACAATTTAACAAATTGTTTACACACTAGTGGTGGAGATATGCATGTTTATTTCCATTTTCTTAAGCTTTAATTTTTAATGCATTTTTCCTTCCCAGATTGTGCCTTTCAGACTACGATTTAGATGCAGAACCCAAGGTTTGGAAATAGATGCTTCTGGTCATGGTTCGCTGTCCAGCAGATCAACTGGTTTGATAAATTCTTCTTCAAGTGATTTTATTTGGTATGGTTATTGATATCTTGTTTTCACCTAACTTATTTTCACCATATCATAGTTGCTGTAAGTGATGTAGTTCAGAGGAAACCGTTTATTATATCCCCCTTCTAGGTACTAAACCTTGTTGTAAAACACTATAAACAGGGGAAAGGTTAATAATATGTTAAGGTGGCAAACTCCAGATAGTCCAGTCTTCATAATAAGGTTTTGACTTATTGATCTGAACCAAGGACATTGAGAACACAGTCTTTCTCAACTCTTCAGCTATATGTTCAGGTTATACTTTTCTAGTTCCATAGGCAGAATGTTATTCCTACATTTGATTATTGGCCACTTACTAGAACATCTGGACTACCCTTTGCCCTCGGAAATTGTTTGGTGTGTATCACTGGTTTTATCAATGTTGTTTTAATGCCTTTACAAATGAAAACTTGGCAGCTGATTAGCTAGTTGAAGCTTGCATAGCTTGGAAGCCAGTGTTACATGGGGTTCAGTATTCAATCAAATTATCCTGGAGCATTTCAGAGTGTATGCAATTGAGGTTGTCGCAACCTTGCTTATGTGTATTTCATTCTTTATAGGTTTCAATGTCGGCATGCAATTAAGGGCATGGCATTCAAGATACCCGAAGAAGAATGAGATAGTTCATCTTCCCATGACGAGAGATTTGTCTTCTTACCTCATTACCTGGTTCTGTTCCATTAGGAGGTTTTTAAGTATAACGTTTCATATGCATCGGTGTAAGAGCTCGTACATATTGATAAACAAACCTGCAAGTTTGGTGGCTGTGGGTATAAGTGGCCACCGATTACAGCACTCAACTTCAGCTGCTAACCTGCATTCTGCATTATCTTCAACTTGTGAAATACTGTGTGATGGAATTGAATTTATTTTGTCAAGAATTAGGCATTAATTGACTTGAAGACGTCGGATAGGAAAAATTTCTTTCTTTTTTTCTGTCACAAGCTCACAAAGTTAAAACATAGAAAGACAAGCTTTGAAACGTTTGTGTGAAGTGACACTAGTTCACGCAGGAGTGCAGAGGTTGATTCTATTTTTGCCTTTTAAAATTATAAAAAAAAACTTATTTTTCATTAGACAAGTAAGAAAAAAAAAAAACGGAAAAAGTCGCCACTGGTTTCTAAGGTAATCTGACTGGAAAGCAAATTGGCCGCGGGCCCAGGGCTGAGGTTTATTAACATAACATTACATACGCCTTGGGTCGAGCCAACTATTGGGTCCATTCTCCTTTTCTTTTCCGGTAAGTGAAGAAGCAACTCAAGCAAGAGAAAAAAAGGGGGCCATTGCCAAGATCAACAAGCAGCGAGCCAAACTGAATGAACTGTCTCTGCTCTCTCTCCATTCTTCTTTCTCCAACGTCAAAACCTTAAACCCTCCCGTCTAAATCCAGTATAAATACATATATAGCGATTTAAACAAATCAAAACCCAGAAAAACCATGAAGTTCTTAATCGAAGACGTCACAGTCTACTTCCCCTATGACCACATCTACCCCGAACAATACTCTTACATGATCGAACTGAAGCGAGCCCTAGACGCCAGAGGTCATTGCCTTCTCGAAATGCCCACGGGCACCGGCAAAACCATCGCCTTACTGTCTCTCATCACCAGCTACTCTCTCTCCAAACCACAGAGCCCCATCAAGCTCATTTACTGTACCCGCACTGTCCACGAGATGGAAAAAACCTTGGCCGAATTGAAGCTTTTGCACAATTACCAGATTAAGCATTTGGGTCCTCAAGCTAGGATTCTTGCCATAGGGCTTTCTTCGAGGAAGAATTTGTGCGTGAACCCGACGGTTTTAGCTGCCGAGAATCGGGATTCGGTGGATGCCGGGTGTAGGAAGCTCACGGCGAGTTGGGTTCGAGCCATGGCGGCGGAGAATCCCAATGTGCCTACGTGTCAGTTTTTTGAGAATTATGAGAAGGCCGCTTCTGCCGCCGTGTTACCACCCGGCGTGTATACCCTTCAGGTAGTCAGAGTTTTCTTCTTTAAAAAAAATTATTCCATACGTGTATGATATTAATTTAAAGTTTCAATTGTGAACTGGATTTGAAGTTTATTTAGGTGACCATTTGGTTGTTTGCTCCCGAATGTAGCAAGCAAAACGCACAGAGGATATATAAATATATATATAAAATATATATATTTTTGAAGAAATAAAAATAAAAAGTAGAATTTTTTTAGATGAAAGAAAATGAATGGTTTTACTTTTATATAGATTGGTTAGATTATAATTGATGTTACACTTTAGAATCTGTATTTTTGACACTGGGTTTTTTAGGACTTGAGGGCGTTTGGGAAGGAGAAAGGGTGGTGTCCATACTTTTTGGCGAGACATATGGTACAGTTTGCAAATGTGGTTGTTTATAGCTATCAGTATTTGCTTGATCCAAAAGTGGCTGGGATTATATCCAAGGAAATGCAGAAGGAGTCTGTTGTGGTGTTTGATGAGGCACATAATATTGACAATGTGTGTATCGAAGCACTTAGTGTTAGTGTTAGAAGACAGACGCTTGAAGGAGCTACCAGGAATCTTAATCGGATAAGTCAAGAGATTGATAGGTATGTACTTTGGATAATTTTTCGCTGCATCTGGAAAATGTACCATTTTGATTCAATGTAGAGAGTGAAACTGAAAGGTAGGGGACTAGAACTAGTGAAGTTTAAGGTATTGGGACTTAAAAGGGCTGTTTGGTCCAGCTGAAACTTCTATAAGAAATGCTGTTCAACTATGTAACTGTTCTAAAAGTACTGTAAAGAGAAACTAAAATAGGTTTTAGCACACGTAATGCAAAAGTGCTGTCCGATTTGGAGAACTATTTGATAATATTTTAATTCATTTTTAATAAATGTAAAAAGAAAGGAATCAATTTTATTAAATCGGATCATAAGTTTTAAAAAAATACATAAAATAATTGGACATATAAATACAAATGAAATCAAGAGAAAAAATTGAGCTAAATGAAAAATATAAATGTGAAAAAATATAATTCTCTATATAATTTTATGAAATTTGAAGGGAAAATGAGAATATAAAAGAATCTTATTAAATTTTTGTTACTATGCATTGCCACCCTTTGGAGAAACTTTGATTTATAGCTGTGTCTAAAAGCCAAAATGAGCTTGTTGTGTACGCTAAAAATTTACAAGTTTTGAGAGCCAAACACTTGCTTCTGCTTTTGTGGTAGAAAAAATCTCTTTCATAAGCTGGGCCCAAAACCCACTTATGCAGTTGGTCTTTTTCATGGTCCTAATATTTGAATGCCTCAGGTCTGTCCTCTCTAATTCGTTTGGAGTAATCATTGGATTAATTCTTGAGAAGTATATCATCCCTTAATTCTGAAGCTGAAATTTTATGTATGTTTTTCTAAATTGTATATCATGGTAGGAAGGTTCAAGGCCACTGATGCAAGCAGACTGCGTTCTGAATACAACCGACTTGTAGAGGGTTTGGCACTGAGAGGAAACCTACCTAGTATGTGAAATAGAATCCTTCTGTGCAAATGTTTTGATAACTATTACTTTGGTTTGATGATAGTCCCAGTTCATCAATTTTACTCTCTTCACTTATGCAGTCACTGACACCTGGCTTTCAAATCCTGCCTTGCCTGATGATATTCTAAAGGAAGCTGTGCCTGGAAATATCCGTCGAGCTGAGCACTTTTTGCATGTTCTACGTAGATTGGTTCAGTATCTGAGAGGCCGACTGGAAACTGACAATGTTGAGAAAGAAAGTCCAGTTGGCTTTGTTGCCTCTATTAGTAGTCATGCTGGAATTGACCAGAAAACATTGAAGTTTTGTTACGACCGTCTGCATTCACTCATGTTGACTCTAGAAATAACTGACACAGATGAGTTCTTACACATCCAAACAATATGTGACTTTGCCACTCTTATTGGCACTTATGCCCGTGGGTTTTCAATTATTATTGAACCTTTTGATGAAAGGATGCCACATATTCCAGATCCTGTCTTGCAGGTTGGTCTTTGTTTATTTTGTTCTTTCTGAACTACTGATGTTTCAATATGGCGGCAAACTTCCATAACTCTGGAAATGACATGAGGGTTTTCTGCCTACCATTAACATGTCCCAGTGATAATATTTTCAGAGCCTCTATTTTTTTTAGAGACACTATATTTGGAAGCTTCACTTTGTATTGTTTTGTGGGGAAAGAAAATGAAGCTGCTAATTTGTCCTTCTTTTTAGTTTATTTGTGTGTATGATCTGCGATATCATGATATCTATCTGTCAGACGTGGTCATGTAGATGCTTTGTCTTCCATGTTGATATTCATTGTATTTATTGAGTTTGAGATATAATTTATGGTTTTTGGGTAGTGGTTGCATTGCAATGAATCCTACTCATTTTTTCTTTTTACTCACATATCATAAACATATAATCCTTTTATTTTGTCTTTTCATATACTAATCTTTCTGCATGATTTTGCATTCCAGCTTAGCTGTCATGATGCTTCTCTTGCCATAAAGCCTGTGTTTGACCGATTCCAATCAGTTGTTATTACATCTGGCACGCTTAGCCCAATTGATCTGTACCCACGCCTTCTTAATTTCCATCCAGTCGTTAGTCGTAGCTTTACAATGTCCTTGACAAGAGATTGCATATGTCCAATGGTTCTCACACGTGGAAGGTAGGCAGATTGTAATCTTTTCCCATGAGTTGTGACAGCTTACAAGTTTGTAACCTGTAAGAGATTAAGGCCTTATAAATAAAGTTGTTTTATGTCAATTACCATTTGATTTGTTCCTGCAGCGATCAACTTCCTGTCAGTACCAAATTTGATATGAGAAGCGATCCTGGTGTTGTAAGGAATTACGGCAAGCTCTTGCTGGAGATGGTCTTTGTCGTCCCTGATGGAATTGTATGTTTTTTTGTCAGTTATTCCTATATGGATGGAATTATCAACACTTGGAATGATAGTGGAATTTTGAAGGTGAGGATCTTGTGGGCTCTCTTGTTATCTATTGTGGAAAGAACTTGTGCTGGTCATTTTTTTCTGGTCTCTCCATCAAGTGAAAAAACACCTTTTTTCTGATCTCCATCCTTCTTTCTTTCCTTTCCCCCTTTTTCTGATCTCCATCACTTAAAAAACACCCTGCTTCTATGTATAGGGCAGATTAACTTGCTTGAGAATAACATTATCTTTTCACTGGAAGTTGATGTATATTCTTTTCCTGGTGAAATGTTTATTGATCTATCCCTTGTAGGAGATAATGCAACATAAGCTTGTCTTCATTGAGACGCAAGATGTTGTAGAAACCACATTGGCTCTTGACAATTATCGCAGGGCTTGTGATTGTGGAAGAGGTGCAGTTTTTTTTTCCGTTGCCAGGTACTATTGATGATGACATGTATGATTTTAAATCCTTTTTAATAGAGCAGGCACTTGAATCATATCCCTGTGTCAGTTAGACAGGGTACTAGGCTTACAGTCATATTATGTTCTGGACTTTTATTACTGTCTTTGGTGATAACCTAAAACAGTGTCTTTTTTTTTTTGGCCTATAACCAAAAAGTTGTCTTTGTTTTTTTTACGAAAAACCAAAAACAGTAGTCTTGGTGAAGTATTTTGTTATGATACTAGTAGTTTATTTAGTATAAGGAGATGAATAACTTATCAC
>NW_018397258.1:6448111-6462945 GCF_002168275.2 Theobroma umbraticum | reverse complement strand
AATCACCCTGAATGCTTATGTATGTTACAGGGGAAAGGTTGCTGAAGGTATAGATTTTGATCGACATTATGGCAGACTGGTAATCATGTTTGGTGTTCCTTTCCAGTATACATTGAGCAAGTGAGTTTCATCATATGATTATGCCTTTGTGGTTTCCAGTTTTCTTTTTTCACTTGTAGGCATAGGTGATCTACAGATACAACAGCTTTACAAATTAAGTTATCATTTGTTATATTTTCTATGCCTGCATGTCAATAAACCTGGGTCTGCTTGCAGAATATTGCTGGCAAGGTTGGAGTACTTACGAGATACATTCCAGATAAAGGAAGGAGATTTTCTTACTTTTGATGCCTTGGTATGATTCTACATCTATCTTTGTCCTAAAAGAAACTTGGATTTACTTGATCATATAGTTATGAAGTCTTCTCTGAGACAACTGAATAATTTGATTTCATTAAGCAGAGGCAAGCTGCTCAATGTGTGGGTCGAGTTATCCGTTCAAAGGCTGATTATGGGATGATGATATTTGCTGATAAAAGGTATATATCTATTGACTCTCTTTTTTCGTTTTATATGCAAATCAGTTGAAACTTAGAATTTTTATTGTCTTTATTTTATGGCTGTTGATTTTTCTGCCCCTTTGTACCCTCCTAAAGTTTATAACCTTTTAAAAGCTATTATTCTTTTAATTACTTTTCGTGAGGGCTATGTTATGGAGCCTGGGAGTGTGTTGGTTTTTTACTGAATCTGTTTCTTTTTGAGGAATAATTTGGTGTTCATCATGTTTTTATCTAGTAAGAAGCCAATAATAAAGCTTATAGGGTTCTGTCAGATGACAGCTTGACCCATTTTAGACTGCTCATGGTGACTTTATATCTTACTCTCTTTTTGGTTTGATAACATCTTGGCATGATATTTCTTTCCTGCTCAGCTCACAGTAGTTGATTTAAATTAATGCAGGTACAGCCGACATGATAAGCGCTCAAAATTGCCAAGTTGGATACTGTCTCACTTACGAGATGCAAACCTGAATTTGAGCACTGACATGGCTCTGCATATAGCAAGAGAGGTGTGTCCTTTTATTGTTTATTTGACATTGTTAGCACTTTGGAGAGATACAAATGTCTTATAGACTATAACATAGTTTTAATATAAACAGCTTACATATTGAGGTTTGGTCTGATGTAGTTCATATATGATGAGCTAAATTAAGAATTGAATTATGAAATGGAGTAGTTTTGGACATTTGAAGTAATTTTAATTCCTTTAAAGCAATAATTTTTCTTTGAATCGCTGAGGTGGTGAGATCATAAATGCACTGCAGGCATGTCCAACTGCTTATGTGTCTTTAATAGGTGGTTTGATACAAAAAAAAAAAGAAGGAAGCCACAAGGTGAACTTGTGTGCACCCTAGAAAAAGGTTGAAATCTTGTTTAGGTTTTTCTGTATATGATGAGATTGACTTATGACATATTCTAAATATTCAAATACAGGAATTACCATATTAGAAAATAAGGAGCTAGACATTTCACAATGTGGGTGTAACTTGGGCGTTCTTTTTCTGGTGCAGTTCCTTAGAAAAATGGCTCAACCTTATGACAAGACCGGTGGCAGTGATAGGAAGACTTTACTATCACAAGAGGACTTGGAGAAGATGGGTGATGGAAGCATGCATGAAATGTTGTATTAAGCATGTCTCTGGCATGAACAAATTTTGAGTCTAGTGTGTATATCCGTGTTTTATATTAAAGTCCTGAAATTTTGGCATTTATTTAGCGAATTCATGGCACATATAGGCTGCAAATTTAAGTAGTTGCAAGAGTGATTGCTCATTAGTTGCTTTTTGTTCAACTGCTTTATTAAGCCTTTTTGTTTTTTGCCTGGTTGGGGGTTGGTATGCAATAGCATTACCAAATGAGTAAAAACAAAATACAAAGGTATTTAATTGTAATGATGAGTTATTAGTATTCCGGGTAGCCCTTGGCAACCGACAAGTTCTCTGGTTTCTCTCTGAAAAACGTGCGGCGAGCATGAAGGATCTCGACAAGGAGAGTGCAACGTTAGTGAAGAAGACGTAATGATTGCTCATCTGTCGTTGGAAAGCAAAAAGGGGGAGCAACTTGGAATTGGTACATCATCTCTTCTTTCATTTCATTTTATGTTACATTAGAGATTATTACAGTTAAGAAATGACCGCTTCAACCTACTTGAAAACAAAAAATTGTACACTGTTAACTAAAAAGTCAGTATTGGGATAAATAATCTACATCCAAAAACTTAGAATTGAGGTATTATTTGATTTATTGCCCTCTTCACCTCCATTATGCTCACCTTCTTCCCGTTGACATTGTCCTTCACCTGCCATTCACAAAACATAACCGTCAGTCTTTGTTAATTAGATTGATTAGCAAGCCAATTTGCAGTAAAAAGTCATTCACCTTGGCTCTCAACTCCGCCTCAAACACCCCATTATTCAAAGAAGACTGAACCGCCGTTATCTCTATCCGGAGCTGTTCCCTCAACATCTGCATTATATCAAGCAACAGCCCTTCCTTATACGCGCATCGCAACTCCAACAACGCGTCGCTTTCTATTATTGACACCTCCACCGACGTCTCTTCCATAGCCTGCGGCAACTCCACCGTCCTCGGCTTTTGTCCACCGCCGCTCCCTTCCACTATCCTCATCTTCCTTTTATCCGACCCTGTCCCCGGGCCCAACGATCGTGCCCGCTCTGACACCGTCACCCCACTTCTCTGATCTTTCAAACTGCTCGTTCTCTGCAGTGAATCCGCTGATCTCGACCGTTGTTTATCAGCTTCCATTTGCCTGTTACGTGTCTCCAGTTCTTGAATCTTTTTACGCAACTGTTTCACGTACTCTATGGTGTCCCCGAGTATGGAAGCTTTATCCATTTTAGTAACGAACGGAACCAAGGATCTTAGTATAATGAACCGCTCATTGAGCTTCTCGCGTCGTCGCCGTTCTGCGAGCACGTGGTTGGCGCTGAGTTCGTCCTGTGGGGTTCCCTTGCGGAACCGAGCGCCGGCGTCGGCGTCACGTGACTTTGGCGAGTTCTCGTCGCGGTATTTGCTATGGAGGAATGGCACGCTAAATAGAATGTACTTGAGGAGCCACTGGGACGTGCCTTCCACTGCCACGTGGAGGTGGAGGTCCGAACGGGTTGTCCACTTGGCAAATGCTGAGTGGGTGGAGTAGGTGGCGTAGCCGGTTGACGATGAGTCGGCCCAACGAGCGGGTTGGTTTTGGAGGATGGTGGAGACAGTCTGAGAATAGTGGGTGTCTTCTTGAGACAGTTCATCCAATGGCGGGGGCCCTGGAGGATATCCAAAATCAAAGCAAAATGGGAATTGATTAGACTAAACTAAAAGAAGAAGAACAAATTAATCTAGGGTTGATTTGCGTGCCATCTGTCATATCCCTGTGAAAATGTTAATATTAATGGGTGAGGAAGCAAGAATTTATGCGGTCAATGAGGGGCCTTTTTGTCAACCACAAGGACCGGATCTTCTTTGGGTTAGTTGAAATTCGCTTCGTCAAAGCGATTGGGCAGGTTGCAAGAAAGTGCGCCAGACCCCACCCCAGGCATTTCTAAGTACGCTGAGGAAAAGGGTTTATCACAGCCTGACGCTGACGCCGTTTCTGCTCAAAGCCTCAACTCCACCCCTAGAATCAGAGATTTCCAACGCTCTTGCTTACAAAAAGCCATCTGATTTGTCCCCCCAACTGGGACCAAAGTCCCCACATGGGTAAATTTTTGCATTTTCTGCGGGAGAGTGAAGACCATGTGCCTGGACAGGCGCATCCATTCCACACCCTCATCAAGCGAGTGAGACGATCAATTTGGGTCCCACAATTTAGAAACCATTCTAGGGAATCCATTTTTTGTCGGGCATGATGCCATCTATGTTTCAACCAAGATTTTGCACTAGATTTCTTCTTATTGGCTGACAGTGCGTTAAAAAAATTTATAACGAGTCCAACTATCATTTTCTCTTTACCTGAACATGGTGGTTGAAGGCTACTGCCCGTTGGTTCCTGTAGCATTGCCCACCTCCTACTCGACTCGGCCCTAAATGACTCGGCTCGCCTCTGCTGGTCCTCCGGGTTCCCGGTTTGACTCACTGCTAGCATATGGAAATCTGAGTCCAAGTTATTTGATGCGTCGTCTGGGGACCCTAGCCTGATATCTTCTGACATTTCCAACTGCATTAGCTCGCTTGGCTCCGCTGCGGCTGCTACAGCTTGAGTGTCTTGTGCGGGGACTTGTTGGCTGTTTCGACCGGTTTCGGCGGAGTCTGATTCGGGTGCTTCTTCGTCGTCATCTTCTTCTTCTTCTTCTTCATCTTCATCATCATCGTCCTCTTGGTTAGCGTTTACTGGAGGGTCTGCCGCGGCGTACATGGGAGGAATGGAAGGAGAGCGGAAGCGGGTGTGGTCTGAGGAGGTGGCGGGGTTGGAAGTAGAGTGCTCGGAGAGAGCAGGTTTTGGCGGGGGAGGATTTTGGTTGTGAATATCAGTGAAGAAGGTTTTGACATGTTGGACCATCCCTAGATCCTCTTGGACCTGAAATAACGTTAAATTCCGATCTGCTGTCAGGAGATATACAAGAAGAATTTAACGTTACAAAGTGAATGCTTTTAAATCACCTTTTCTGTACTGCCGAGTTCAACGACTCCATCTAGAAGGGGAATGCAAAGCACAGTCTGCAGCAAAAAACAACAAAAATGAAATGCTTCAATTTTACTCTTAAATATACAAGAAGAATGAAAGAGAGAAGTGCTCAGTAAGCATTCCTTTAATTTTTAATCTGCATGGGATCATCAGGAGATATACCTGTATGCGAGCACTCTGTTGCAACCCGTACGGCATTATTTACGTTGACAAACAAGAAGATGTGATACAGTTAGTGCACTGAAATCAAGTATAAGAAACAAAGAGCAAGCTTTCTTGAAAGAGATAATTAACTATGTTGCAGTTCATCCATGCTTTTCTTATTGAACCCCTCAAGTACATTCTTTTCAGGTGGTGACCCAGTGATACATCATTGGCTCAAAAAATGCATGGCCTGCTTCTGATCAATGATGATAAGAAAAGCAAGGCAACTCATCCCAGCAGGAAGCTCCAAATTCAGATATAAAAACTAGTCGAACGCACTTGTACATATATATTATAAGTAAGACCAGCATGGCTTTATGAAATTATAACCTTGTAATTAGGAAAAGGCAATGTAATGATACCTTGGCGAGAATAGCTCTTGAAAAGGTTTTGCTGTCAACCTCATTTGCACCTGTAAGCCATACATGCTGCCTCCTTGCATATGCCTTGCCTGGTAACCTGCATATCACCACCCATTTTTGATGTTCTTGTATATATATATATATATATGTTTGAATACAAGATAAATACTGTAGATATTGATTAGCTAGAGAATTGAAGAAAGAAAAGAAATATTACTTACGAGCTCTTTAATTTAAGGTAGCAAAAAAGAAAATAAAGCCAAATTCTTGTAGCTAATGAAGACATTCGGTTATGTCTTCTTTTCATGATCTGCAAAACACCGGTTCACAGTTTTGCAACGTGATAGTGGAGCATCCTTGCCATTACTCAATATATACTGCTAGTGCTACGTAAAGTTTCTTGTTCTTGGTAATGAGACAAGCCTACTCATCTGCCCTCGAAGAGTAATGCAAGGATGATTTGGACATTAAACGAGGCTTTAAAGAATTAAAAAAAAAAAAAGGATTGCAGGCCTGAAAGCTACTAGTTCATACTAAATCTTATCTTGGAAAGTTTCGGAGCAATGATTACTGTGGTCGCTGAGGTGGGTTTCAAGGGTTATGGCATTTGGTTCTTTCTGCCGGAGTAGCCTCCTCATAGTAGAAAACATTCGGTGACAGTGAATCAATATGTAAAATCAACTTATTACTGCTACTTTACCCATTTCAAGTCCCTTGACAACAGTTTCTGGAATATATTCCTCAAGAGCCCCTTGAGCAGTTTTCAGTCTTAAATTTGTCAAAAGACAAATTCAAGCAAGTTAACTTTCAGTATTAAATTGCAAGAAAAACACGAGAATCTCCTAACGCCGTCTAAAAATGAAGAAGACGACGATATGAAGGCTCTCACCTAACCTCTTGTAAAGGCACATGAACCTGCATCAATGCCTTAAAACCAAGACCCGTGGATCAACTTCTTCACAGGACAAAAAAAATGGTCACTATTTACTACATCTATAACAGTGGTCTCGGATGTAGATTAATTAATTCTTCAATCTACCACTTTAATATTACAGCTGCCATAGTGATCCTAACTGTCTCATTTACTCTTCTTGTATGCAATGGCCTCACTGACCATTCCAGCAACTACAGTCCCACAGCGACCGACTCATTTCTTGGTTCTTACACTGGTCAGTAATGAATGAGGAAGAAGGGCTACTCCATTATTTACTTTGCTCTCTTCAAATAGGAAAAAAGAATTGAATTGTGTGCTCAATATGATAAATGCCCTACTATCTTGGAATGGAAACTTTGAATTGTTTATAGAAGAGTTTTAAGACAAATAGAAGAGAATAGGCATCTTAGAAAATTTCTGTCTACTGACAAAGAGTGTAAAACAAAATAGATCATCCACCCATAAGTTTTTTCTACTTTTACTTACAGATTCGAGCACTGAGGTTCTCTAGAATAAGTAATTCAGGTTAAAGTTAACGGAAACAAGTGAAATGAATGATAGAAAGGAGAGCACAAAAGTCAATTGGCTAACTAGCTATGTGAAGAAAGCTATTATGGGAGAACTTACCCTACTCCGGGAGGAAAAGAGAAGGAGACACACATCAAATAGAACCACTCGGACTCGGTTAAGTCCTCCGGTGACAGCGCTGCACAAGGTCGCCGGGCTGGCTGGTTCGTCTCTCCTGCAGACAATGACTCATAGAGCTCTCTAAGCTGCTGGCTCCTTTGCAAAGATGCCTCCTCGGCACTAACCTCCATAGGTTGTACTGTCTTTCTAGTCTTAATTGCACCATTGTAGTATCCGTCTGACCATATTAAGATCCTAAAACACAATCAAATTGATCATTATCACAAAATTTTCAGGAAAGCAGAACCAACACACGAAATCAATTGTAGTTAAGAGGTAAAGAATTAGTATAGTTATGGATTAGTATTTTGGAAGGAAAAAGTTTACCCTTGTTGTGGACAAATTTGCCAGAAAAGACTGTACGTCCATTGAACTGATTGCACCGCCGCCTGCAACATATTCTGAAGCCTGCTACTAGGCGGCGCAGCCATTCTTCCAACTTTACTCACAACTTTACTATCTTTCCAATGTTTACTAGCTTTCAAATTTGAGCAAGAATATTAATGTCAGAAAGAGAACAAAGGAAAAAAAATTCCTTTGGAGCCACTAAGATTAGTAAAGAAACAGAAACGAGAATCATCAATCATCCTATCATCATCTCCAGTTGAAATCAAAGAACCCTTTAGTCCCTAACTGCAAAAAGGAAGAAAAAAAAAAAGGAGGAAGAAAAAAGAAGGGTAGACAGAGAAGTCCGAGGAAGGAAGAGAAGGTGTATAGCAGAAGAAGAGACCAACAGGTGAGAGAGAAAAGAATGGCACAGAAAGATTTAAAAGGTAGATGACTTTGAGGAGAGATTTGTTTTAGTTGCCCAAGAAATGACCTACTTTGTAATATGAAATCGATGAAAGAAAGAAAAATTGAAGGGCCGTTAGCTTAGAGATTGATGTGTATAAATTTAAAAAAAAAAGAAAATACAAAATTTAGTAGTAGTAGTAGTTAGGGTTTATAAGTGCGACAGTACCATCTTTGATATTGTCTGAGAAATGAGATTTGACTGGTCGGTCTACCAGACAGTTTGATGAAAGCTGACAAGGTTACGGTGTGTGCGTGGATTTTGTTAGTTGCGTGGTCTCGCCCTTCAGCTTACGAGCGTGCGTTCTTCGCTGTTTACATCTTCGAAGAGAGAGAGCGTGTAGTTGGATTAGGTGGCGAAGACTGGGCGTTGGGGTAAGGGAATTGTTCATTCTTCATTTTCTAAAGGGAATTCATAGTTGGGTGTGAGGCGACCAGAACTTCTACTATTAACATTAACAGGAAAAAAAAAAAAGCTCTTTTTTATACACAACCCATTTCCTCACGCGTCTCATGGATTTTGTTTTTGTTTTTATTGGCTTATTTTTTAATTAAAATTTAAAATAAAACACTATCACTTTTTAACTTTTAATTATAATTTTAGATAAATTTATTAATTTTTTAAATAGACAATCGACTTTAAAAAAAATCTTCCGTTAGATATATTAGTCCATTTGTTAATCAATTATTAATGTTTCTATTAAGTTCGATGCTCCCAAGGGTGCTCCCTTTCTGATACTCCCCACCTATAGTAAGATGGATGGTCGGTGAATAAGAGTATCGTCGACTAGTCACATTGTTTGAGAAAAAATAAGAGAGTAAAAAGAAAGGATATTTTAGTCTTTCTAATTTTCTATTAATGGTGTTTACATTTTTGAATCTTATTGGACTCACGTGAAATTATGGTTAATAGTTATAATTATCAGAATATTTTATCCTAAAATTTAACATATAGTTAAATAAAAGAGTGTTTGAACTTTTGGTTCAATAGTAAATATGTATACTTTTTGTTTGAGATATTAAGATCAAATCTTTCATTCTTAAAATAAATTTAAAACATTTAACTTGCACAATAATAACAATCACAGAAGAGGTACTCAATTGAGGTCTAAAGTTTTTCCGTATCTTAATCATTGGCTCTAGAAAGGTGGTTTATATTCGATGTTCAAGGAAGCATGACAGACCACAAAAATAAAGGGATCTTGGAAACAAGGATATGATCAAGCCTTAGAGAGGTCAAGCTAACAATTAAGCGGTGACGGACAAGGCAATTTGGTGATGTGCAACTAAAAATCCGAAACTTAGAAGGGGAGATAACAACAACTTGAAGTGGATTTGTAAGGGGTTGCCAAAGTAAGAGAGACATTATTATAAGGAAGAAGTGTGAATTATGGAAGCTATATAGAATGGAGCACAGAGCATGGATAAGGAAACAAAAATAACACTATAAAATAATAAACCATTTCCGCTGCCGATGGATCAAAACTCATTGGAAATTGATCTAAATTCGTAGAAAAAGGATGAAAAATCTATAAGAAAAGAGTAGAAATTTGTTGGAAACAAATTATAAAATTCATTGAAAAAAAAAAGTCAAAATTCGTTGAAAAAGGCCAAAAATCTATCGAAAATGAGTTCAAAATTCAAATACCTAACTATTCAAAACTCAAACTGTTAAGATAAGGAGCAAAACATTAACTATACAATTTATTGAATCGAAAATGATAAGAAATTTAAAATTATAATACTTAAAAAAATCTTTAAATTATTTTAAAAAAATCAAATAAAATTTTATTTTTTATTGTGTTGAATCAAGTCTTTATATTTTTAAGTCAAATAGATTCTCATGATTAACAGTTAATTAACTATCATTAGTAAAAATATATCACTTATCAATTTTTACCACATGGTGCTGATGTAACATATTATATAACAACGGTTTAATTAGATGCAATAAAAGAATAATTATTTATTTAAATTTTTATGAATAGTTCAAGGACTTTTTATGTATATCAAACACTATAATGTTATCTTCTCAACAATCACATATCTAGCAATCACATTCCCACTAAAGTACCAAATGCCATATAATACTATGGAAAGGTCTTAGATGTCTTTGGTTTTTGGAACTAACTTCCTGTTAACAAATGCTATTATGATGCTATTGTCACAGATCCCACATTAGTAAAAGATGGGGTGGGTTTTGAGTTTATAAATAAGAATTTTGCTCCATTTATTCAGCATGTCTTTTGTGTTAGAAACGTTAGTCTATGACAAATGCTACCAGGGTAGATCCAAATCTTCATTAATGTGGGACTCTCATGAAAGATAGGTGTGGTTTCTCTCTTGTATAACAAAGGCATTACACAATTGGGTAGGGTAGAATGTCATGGATCCTATATTAATTATACAATTGGGTAGGATAGAATGTCATGGATCCTATATTATGGTAGAATTGGTTTATAGATAACGGCCTTCCTCCACTTATCAGACATGTCTTTTGAGTTAGAAATTGACACATGAGTTGGGACCCTATGAAAGATATCAGGACACTTGAGCCTGTGACAATTGATGTCAAAGTATGCATATTCAAATCTTAATTGATGTGGAACCCCCATGAGAGATATTAAGATTGAGGCAGACTCTGAAAGACTTGTCTTTTTTGTTGGAAATAGACATGCGAGCTTGTGACAAGTGACATGCATACTCAAACCTTAATTGATGTGGGACCACATGAGAGATATTAGGACACATGAACCCGTAACAAGTGATATCAAAGCAAGCATACTCAAATTTTAATTAATGTGGAACCCTATGAGAGATATTAGAATCGAGGTAGACTATAAAAAACGAGTCTTTTTGCTTGAAAAACGGACACGTAAGCTCATGACAAGTGACATACATACTTAAATCTTAATTGACATGGGACCTTATGAGAGATATTAGGTCTAAGATGAATTCAGACCAGTGTAAGGGACTCTCTTCTTTATGGGTAAAAAGCTAGTGCAATGCGAGATGTGGTAGATCTTGAGTTTATAAATAAAAATTTTCTTCTACTTATCAAATATATCTTTTGAATTGCAAATGTGAGCTCGTGACACTGTTATCTAACTAGTGGAAATTGTGTGTATGTATACTGATTGTCTTTGATATGGACAAGGTGTGGCTTAAACTGAATGTACAGTTACTTAATCGTGCTGGGCAAATTAAGCCTTGGCTCGCGGAAATTTTGTACATAGGATTGGTTGCTTACTTGCCATCTTTGATTCTTGAATAATGTTTATTGTGATGAAAGTGATGAAGAGCTTGGAACCCTGCCGGCTGTAAACATTCGTTCAGTTCAGTGGTTGTAACATCCTTTATTCAGCAATAAAAGCTTTAACTTTCAAAAAGAAAAAAAAGAAAAAAAGGATATTATTTTCTTAATTTCATATAGAATTATTATTATATTTGAATTAATCTTACTCTTTTTTAATGAAATAAACTATTTTTGTTGTTACTATATTACATTGGATCAGTTATAAATCTATGTATTTTTTTATTCAAAAAATTAGATTTCCTATAGAATAATTGTTTATTTCCTATAGAATTATTATATTTGAATTAGTCTTACTTTCTTAATCAAATTTTTGCAAAAATAATGTAAACTTGGTGTTATCCCAAAACGACTGCTTTTGGAGACCATAAAAGTATATCTCCCCCTTCTTTTATTTTCATTAATTTGAAAACAAACTTTCATGAGAAAACGCCACAGTTTATCCTACCAAGTTAAGCTCTGTTTGGCACTGTATTTGTTGAGACTAAACACAATACCAAACAGATATATCTAATGACTTTAAATCGAAGGCGATGAAAATTCTTTATTCCATTTTTCTCTTTTCTCTCTCTCTCTCTCTTTTTTCTTTTACTTTTTCCACAGATTTATTTTATTTAACATTTTATATGATCAAATAGAGGCTAATTATATATTGACTTATAGATTTCATTGGATTGGTAACCATATTTATCTTGTCAACGTATTGGAGCTAAGATGTTGAGGTTATTAGATTTGCTATAAATGTACAATACAAAGATTATACCCGATTATTTGAAAGCTAAAATATTTTTGGCATGTACGTTTCTTCCAACTTAACGTTTTCTTTTTCTTGATCAAGCCGTTTCTGTTGTCATCATTTCTCTTCAAGTTCCATTGACGTTTCTGTTACAAGCTTATTGAAATAATTATATATATGTAATTCAAAAGAAAATTGAAATAGATAGGTTGACCAAGAAAAGAAAAAGAAACGTCTGGGAATCTGAAAAATGAATGCCGAGGAATTGAAGCGGCGGAAGAGCCGGAGGTATATAAGAAAAAAGCAGGGGCCGCCTCAAGTCATATCCCTTTAATTAAACGAGCACATTTGACTTTAACTGGAGTGGCAGATTCCAACTACGAGTCCTCCCACGATTTTCACGATCCGACCGAATTACTTCATTTTCACACTCCATTTTAAGAGAATTACTCCACTTTTAAAATCTCATTTCAACAAAAGAATGCAACACATGTATATAGTTGGGTTGCAATCAGCTATTACATACTTTTGTTTTATTATTTGGTTTATTTTCAAATCAGATCATGGAAAGATTCCCACCTAACTCCAAATTAAATCCACCTGTGAGACTTCTTTGCCATGGAATCTTTATTGGGTAGTTGAATATTATGTAACCAAATCTGATTTTTCTATATTACCAGTCGTGGAGTTAAGATATTAGGTTTGAGAAGGTGAAATTGAAAAATTTAATATTTGAGGTGATAAAATTATTAATTTTTTTTAACAAATAAAATTGTAAAATAAAATAAAAAATATGTAAAATTTTGAAATTTCGAGAGACGGCCCCCTACTAGCCCCCCTCCCTCCGCCTTTATCTATTACTATATATTTGTATCTAAATGAATATATATTACATAAAATTTCGCCGTGATCAAATAAAAAGAGGAAAAACATTTTTTCATAGTTTTTTCTGTCTTAGGTAAATCTTTTTTGTTTTTTATGATATCACGTTGACAATGTTCAACTCATTCTACATAATTGACAATTATTTAATTATTCTTTCTTTTCAAATAAAGTTCCTCATAAGATATTCAAAGAAATTAAAGTTGGCAGTTGGTGTGTTTAATAGATTAAAAATTATTACAAATGGTCCACCAACTCAAACAGGACAGAGAAATGAAATCATTTTCATTTTCATTTTCGGCCACATTTTGGTATGCGTTTAGTATCGTCTATCAAGCAAAATTTTAAATATGACTTCTATCTATTTCAGTATTTATTTCACGGTTGAATCTTTATTGACATTAAGAATATTTATCTTCAATTAACTTTAAATTTAATATATATATATATATATAATATGAATAGAGCATGAAATTTCAAAGTTAAATTAACAAATTATAAATTGCACAACTTAATAATTGTTCAACTTAATAATTATGATTCAAAATACACACCAAGTCCCTGTATTCATGCATTTTGTTCAATATAGTCATTGTAATCAAAATCAAAGTAATTTAGTCTCTTAATTTTAAGAATTGTTCCAATCTAGACGTCTTTCTAACAACATCCAATTTGACTGTTAAAGATGATAACACTAATGCTGACATGGCACACAACACTAACGTAGCAACTAAAGGTCGCTCGGATTGATGATGTGACATTGTGTCATGAGCTAACCTTGTATCAGACTATGACATGGTAAAATTGTCTAAGAGAGTGAGTTTTTTATACTTGTAAGGGAAATGTTCCCTTTTCAAATATTATAATGGCCTGTGGTAATATCTCTAGAAATATTTGTTAAGTTTTTAAGGGGAAGGACCTTTTGGGAAAGGAATGTCCTCATTTCAAGCATTATAATGACTATTGGTAGAATAGTTATAAAATCTCGTAAACTCTTTATTGGGGATAAGCGGTTGGTGGATTGTTAGGCTGCCTCACTAGTAAAAGTACGTATATAGCGAACCATTTAAAGTTACCCCTATGGCTCGACGATAGCATGTCTTAGTCCCTTTGTACTCATTTTCATATTAATAAAACATTTTATTTTATATGGCTCAAGTGGTTACATGTATGGCATTCGATATGTCCTATTATTTCTATGTGTGTTACCTTAATCTAATTTGTGGCTATTGTTAATGTTTATTCATATCTAAACAAGCTATTAACTAGCTTGCGTGGAAGCATCCACTCAAGCGCCACACGAACTATTATATACTTAAGCGAAGGAGCGTAATCTATGATAGTTGTTATCAAAGTATGATTGAGACGTGCTGAGCTAAAGAGTAAACATGGTGACCACGCGGATTTCACTAGAGGACTATCAGAGGATTAATGAGCTAAAGGTTGCACTGGCTGCAGAAGCTCAGATAGTCCCACGCGAACGAATAGGTGAAATTGAGAAAGTCTAGTGAAAACTGTCTGAGATGATTAATACCCTAAGTGATGAGACTAGGGATCCATTGAGCACTCTACAAGGGGAGATTCGAGAATTGAAAGCTTAAGTAAATCTTTTGACTACTACTGCAGGTAATGCTAGTGCAAACTCAGGACATTGAGGTAAAAGAGCCAAAGTGCCAAAGCCCAAGCAATATGAAGGGGCCAGATGTGTGCATAGAGTTAAAGAAAGACAAAGTGGTGATGGCTTCAATGTATCTTACTGGGGATGCGTAGTTATAGTGGTGATCCAAATTCATTGATGGTGAGTGTTGCATCAACACTTGGGTGGATTTTATGCAAGAACTAAAGAACTAGTTTTTCTTTGAGAATGTTGAGTATATGGCACTATGAAAGTTACGAGAGTTATCACAAATGAGATCAATGTGGGAGTTTGTGAGGAATTTCTTTACTTTAATGCTAGATATCAGGGGTATAACTGAAAAAGATATACTGTTCTATTTTCTTGAGGGTCTGAAAGCATGGGCGAGGACGAAGTTACAACAACAGAAGGTAATGGACGTGACTTCTGTGATGGTGGCTATTGAACATCTTGTTGATTATGGTAAAAACTTTAACAAAAGCAAATACCCTTTATTCAGGACCAGTATCTTCAGTTGAAATAGTGGGGTAAAATTTTTGACAATTAACAAACCCTCAAGTGGGGGAGGCGATAGGAGACCACCTGCTAAAGAC
>NW_018397258.1:6423584-6448011 GCF_002168275.2 Theobroma umbraticum | reverse complement strand
GATTACTTCATTAACCCTACAATATGGTTTTCATCAATCTACTACAGACTATTCCTTGTTCACTGTGAAGATAAATGATGGTGATTTCATTGCCCTACTTCAGTATGTAGATGACATACTAATTGGAAGCATTTCAACACAAGTTGCAACTAATGTCAAATAGTTCTTAAGCTTTCACTTCAAGCTCAAGGACCTCGGAGCAGTCAAACACTTCTTGGGGCTTGAAATAGCAAGGTCTCCTAAAGGTATTTCGATATGTCAAAGTAAATATAGATTAGATCTTTTAGAAGGACATGGTTTATTGGGTGCTAAAACAATCTCCGCCCCTATTGATTATAATCACAAATTAACCAAGACTCAACATGAAGGAAAGCTTGCTAATCCAAACAATTACAAACAGCTAATTGGTAAGCTACTCTATCTCACTTTTAATACGCCAGATATATCTTATGTAGTTCAGATGTTATCACAATTCATGGACCTGAATATCTAGCAACAGCACACAATGTATTAAAATATTTAAAAGGGTCACTTGGTCAAGGCATTTTTATGAAATCAAAATCAGATTTAAAATTGTGACTTATTGTAATAGTGATTGGACAGGATGCCCTGACTCTAGAAGATCAATCACAAGTTACAATGTGTTATTTGGGAGTTCTTTTGTAACATGAAAGTCCAAGAAATAATCGATTATGGCTAGAAGTTCAACAAAAGTTTAATATAGATCCATGGCATCAGCAAGTTGCGAAATTAACCAGATCTTAAAGCGTTTACTATCAGATCTTAAAGTAAAACATGATGATCCAACAGTGCTTTATTCAGACAGTTAATCAACCACCCATATTAGTAAGAATCCGATCTTCCATTCGAGGACTAAACACATAGAGATGGATTGCCATTTTATCAGGGAAAAGGTGCTTGAAGGTGTGATCAAATTAACCAGTATATGCTTCAACTAACTTGCAACCGGCTGATGTGTTTGCCAAGCCAGTACAGCCTAGGCAATTTCATAGTCTTTTGAGCAAGATAAGTGTTCATGATATTCACACTTCCTCTTGACTGGAGTGTTAGACAGTTTAGAGGTTAATAAGCTCAAAATTATGGAAATGAACTGAGCACTAGAGTGAGAAGTGATCGGACAGAAAGAAAGAGAAGCAAGCCTGGAAATAAAATAACCAGCAAAGCGCTTAATTTTGAATAAAACAAGAAGCAAGGTAGCAAACGAATGGAACGCAACATGTAAGTAACAAAAGTTTAAATTTCAGTTTTGTTAGTTAACCTTGTAATTATTTTATATTTTGTCTCATATTTTACTCTTAAGCTTTTTTATGTATTTGTCTCTTTAGCCCCTGGTTCAATGAGAAAAACCCCAAGAATCTTTCTCAACTTTTGGCCCCTCATTCAATAATTTGATTTCTCTACTTACAAACAAAATCAAACATTTTTCACCAGTTGTCAATAGTAATTTCCAGTATGAGATTGTGAGTACAAAATTTTTGGATATGATTGTAAGCCTCAATCTTAATATGAAGCAAGTATCAATTAATAAGAGTAGAAGTAATGTATATATAGACTGCCTTCACAAGTCTGTTGTGCTTTCCATTTTGATCTACTTCCTGTTAGTGGCCAACCTTGAGTTATTCAACGGTTTTGCTATTCCTTCTTGGTCTTCGTACTAGGTGTTTGTCATTACCGTGTTCTGATTTGATAGTTCTGAAGTAAGAAACCTGGTGAGATTTTGCTGTTGGATCAACTTTAAGCGATCAGAGTGATAATTAAATAACTCTTTTCAATAATCATATATTTTTTTGTTTAAAAGTAAATGGTTATTTCATTCATAACTAAGGATTACATGAGTGCCGATCAAAGTCTGCTGCCCAGGTCCCTGTCGGTATTACAGTTACAACAGCCTAAATATGTATCACCGGCAAAATTCAACTCTCAGTCTCAAATAAGCCGACCAAAGGTGCCTACTTCCAACAAAATCAACGTGAAACCCTCCTCTCCCACACACAGAATACATCCCTAGTATAATTATTGGAAGTAGTTTGTCCCTAGCCTGTGCGGCTTTACGCTAACCAACCTTTTGGACAAGTAGTATAGCTATTAAATGCCCTGGCCGGACGTGACTATTCTTTTTGCAGCAAATTTTGGGCGTTCGATCTTCTTGTCCCTTCGTGTTTAATTCACAGGTAGAAAGCAGCAGATGTTACGGGATGGCTATAACTGTAGAAAGATATATACAGACTATAGTCACCTAACAAGAATGTATGAGAACGGTCCAATTAACTTTGCCAAAAAATTCAGAACTTTTCTCATTCCTTCAAACTTTTTAGCTTTTCCCACATGCTTTGAACTTACCCCATCTAGGACAGATGGGATCCGAAAGCTTTTACAAAATGAAAAAAAGAATACAGATCCTCTTGTTGAGGTAAGCTCTTAGCTCGAGCACCAAGGATGGAGATGAGTTAGGTTTTACTTGTAGACAAGTGGGTTAGGGGCATCGGAAGGTTCAAGTTAGATCCCTTGGCTTCGATGATCAAGTTAATTAATTGGAGTAGTTAAATCTCGGAAGCGGAAAAGGACAAGTTAACCATCACGAAAGCTAATTAAGAGGCAATTGAAAGCAATGAGTGGGGCAGGATCGTACGGAATAGCATTAAACTCCAACAGGTGGTTTTAAGTTTGGTCAAACAGCGCAAGTGAAGGGTAGAGAGACTCTACCCCATGGATAAAAGGAAGTGCAGATCCTTATTTTGCTTCCAATAGTTTGGCAAATTAAGATCCCAAATATCTATGAACCTCGAATCAAAGCTTGCACTTGCGCTAGAATTTTTATTTCTGATGTTTCTTTTCATGGTCAAGCTACGTAACGCTCATGAATCAAGTCCTAAAATTAGTGGTAGCTATTTAAACTTTGTGTGCATTAAGAGTTCAATTCAACTCCTTAACTGCCATCTATAAACAGGTTTCTGCAAGTAGACTGCGTGGCTAGATGCGTCTATGAATGTCATGTCATTGAAAATGAGCTGTGGCATATTGAAATAAGAATGTTAGATGGTCAGCCCGAGGCTCAGCTAAACTGCTAGTGCAGCTACTCTCTGCTGTCTCCTCCTAACCTTCTCACCAGCCGTTCTTATAAATTGAGGTGGTTGTCCTGACGCCCTCCGGGGTCAATATTTTAATCCCCTTTTGATGGTTTTGGGTCTGGTCCGGCTTAGGCCATGTCTCAAACGAAATGCTGATAGATTAGACAAACTGATTGGACAGGTATTATACAAAGCGTTCTATTTTCATCGCTGTAATTACATGGGGCATGAGCTGGTGAGCCTGCCACCCAATCCTTCTCTTGGCCCAAAAAGTGGCAGGCTTGACAACCTGATTCCAGTACCCAAAGGATGGGCCAAGCCTAACCCATTTTCAAGCTGAAAAAGACAAGCACTACAGTTTCACGCCGATAGAACTTTGTGTATGTTTTTCCCCGAGTACATGCAAAAAAAAAAAAAAATCTTGTTTGTCTAATATTGGCCTATTGAGCAAGGCAATATAGATAATATGTTCAAATTTCACCATCTTCTTCCTGGTCTTGAGCAAAAAATGTAAAGAAAATTATCCAAAAAAGAGAATAGTAGATGAATGGCTGGGGCACCTGCACATTCTCTTAAAAGTTGCAAAGCAGCCATGTCTACTTCTTAGTGGACTCTCCACTTGTTAATTGCCTCAACTAATTAGTGATTTAATATACTTCTTTTCCTATCACTTTATCGCTCTGTTTTGTTATTGTCGAGATACTATTGCCTTTTGTCCTTGACAGGCCAAGGCGTTTCGCTCTCTACCTTGCTTAATTGGTAAAAGATGTTGCTAATATTAATTTTTTAACGGCACAAGTTGAAAAAGATGCTATCAGAGATCAAATTTGTTCAAATGCAATTTTCGATAATTTGGTATGGCAAAAAGGTAATTAACTATTACAGGAAGAGTGTTGACTCATGCTTGGGGCATTCGAAAACAGTGGGGTGAGAACTAATTTGTTATTGTAGAAGATTTTGGAATTGTTGCATTAGTCTTTTTGAGATGGTTTATTGCAAATTAACCATTGGGATGATGTTATAAACTAGAATGATTGTCTCCATAAAAGTCAAAATCAAGAAGCCTCCAATGAAGTAGTTACTTGTTCATGTCAAATGATGAGGTCTGGCACCCCCTTTTTCTAATACTGTACGGCTTAAGTACTAGTAGAATTCTTTCTTTCTTTTTTTTTTTTTTAATGAGAGGTGGCTTAAGTCCAAATTAATTTGGACCCTGCAAACTGCCCCTCTTTCCCCCAACGCTCAGCCTATTAGGGCTTCTCCTTAGTTTGTTGAGCTTACAGTCCTCCAAACTTTTGATTTTCTCTTATGAATCACTGTCACAGGTGTTCTGATCATGAAAGGGAAAAAAATATATGAGAGACGTTCTTCCAAGAGGATATTTACAATATTTTGAGTTCTTATTACATCATTTAATATCTGAATTCTAATAATTTTGTCTATTGTAGCTTTAGTCTCCGATAATTTTTTTTGTTTCAATTCCAATATATATAGTGCTTGCCATAACTTGAACTTGATAAGATTTGTTTTATATTTTTCATATAATAACTTGAAATATGAATTGATTCATAATATTTATCAAATGTCAACCTTACAATATTACAGGATTAGAGTTGTTATTATTTAATGTCAAATTTATTTTTCTTTTGGAATATGAGAAAGAGGAATTTTTAAGAGGATATCACAGTAGTTAGAATTTCAAATTTTATCCTACAAGTTCTGAGATAGGATATATGAGATGAGAGAGAGTCACATTTTTTATGTAGTTCAAAATTCTTAGGTATATATAATGAGTGATGTATAAAAGGGAATCAATGACTGATAGAATCATTTTATTCAACATTGACATATCAATTTATATATGTGGCAGTGGTTGTATATGACCTAATTGAATGAAACTATTAATTCCAGAAACTTCAATAATGTTAAACCATTCCTTTTGTATAGTGATCAAAATTTTTCTTAGGCAAAACTGTCTCATATATACAGGAGCAGAGCTAGTTAATTTTTATTAAGGGGTCAAAGGTTAAGAAGAATAAAAGTTAAAAAATTTTAAAACTAATATATTGAATTTAACCATTAATAATCAAAAGATTTATAATAGATAATAATTTTATATAACATGTAAATAAAAAATAAAAAAAACTTATAATCGTGCTCTATGAAAGTTTTGTTTGACAATAGTAATATCTTTTTTAATATAAACAATTAAATTATTTGTAAGAAACTTATCATCCATGTTGTTTCAAAGTTTTACCTTTCTCAATATAAACAATTAAAAAATTAATGTAATCAACATCTAATATTCTTATTTTATTATATTTAAATTTATAATACTAAATATTAAACTATAATGCTTAAAATATAAATAGTTAAATACTATATATATAATTAATAATTTTTTTTATACTCAAGATAATTTCATTTCAACTAAATATAAAACGTAAAACACATTAAAAACATATACTCAAAATAATTTTTTCTTATATAATTAGGATTAATAAAAATAATATATTATTAAAATTTTAAAGAATAACCAATAATGCAACACTAGAACTTATATTTGAGAATTACATATATAACAATTTTTTAATTTTTAAAATTAAAATTATTAAAAATAAAATCGATATAACAGAAAATAAAAAATCGTAACAAGTAGGAGATATAACCTATATAACAAAAAAAAATATGGTAGATGATTCGTAGAAATTCAAAAGAGAAAATCTATAAAAACTTAAAATATATAAGCAAATAAAATAAAATTTTTTTAAAAAATAAATATAAATAAATAAATTAAATAAAAACTTTACTTTTTTAGAATTTCACAATACAAGCACAGAAAAGAAAAGAGAAAAATATGGATGAAAAAATTTTAAAAATTAAAAAAAAAATTAAAAATTTGAGTAAAATTGAATGAAGTTTGTACAATTATTTTATTATTTTTTAATTATATTAATTATTTAATAAAAATTATTAAAAAAATATAATATATAAAATATTTCAAAAATTTAGGGTTTAAGGTTTAGGAACGCTCCGCCCCCTATGTATGTGTACGTGAAAATTGCATACATATATATTACAAACATTTTGCTACGTAAGATCCCCACCTTTTAAACTCTTAAGCATGGTGTAATATATATTTCATCATTATCACACATATGAGAGATTTTTTGGTTTCTGTCATGAATTTAAAGGTGATTTTGGATTTTGTTATAGAATTAAAGGTAGTTGCGTGTGCATTTTTTTTCTATTCTAATTTTATAAAAGATAAGATATTTTATGTGGTTATCAAAAGAAGCAAAGTCTTTCATCTCTCTTTTGCGCACCCTTTCCTTCCAATTATATATAAACATCACTCATTTTTCATTTTACTTTCTTAGGTTTCTAACATATATATATATATATATATATATTTATATACCTAATAAATTATAAATTGGCATGAGCAATATTGGACTCCCGCACTGGGGGATCCGGTGGATGACGATGCATCAACTACATTTTGAATCATGATGACAGCAATGGAGCAGTACAGTGAAAAAAATCATAATTTGTTCAATGCAAAGGGACAAGAACAATGTGGCAAATTTCCCTTCCCTTTCTCTAAAAGTTATTATCAGTATAATTTATTTTAATAAAAGAGGTCAAACCAATGTACGGGCGGATTTGTATTCCGTGGCACGGACAGATCAAGTATTTTATTGGTTAATGACTCTGACAATCCATGGAACCCTCCATTGTGCTTGGTTTTAGGTCTTGAGGGTATATATAGGGTTTGCTTAGTGCGTTTTAGATGTCATGAGCCGTGATAATTTGGTAAACGGGGCTGAAAGTCAGAATTTCGTTCTAGTGTTTGTACCATTATGTATCAAATGTCAGTATCATTGCTGTAAAAGAAGCTGAGCTGCAAATGCCATGATCGGTCGGAGCCTGGAGGGCTAAGTTACTTTTGATAGGAACAATCGACAGTATTGGTAGTGGGAATCCCTGAGACTACTTTTGAGGTTGATGCATAACAAAAATCTAGAGGATAAATCATTTGTGTGCTGAAAGCGATGCAGGCAGGCAGGCAGCAGATCAGTTCATAAACTTATAAAACGCCAATAATCAAAATACAGATGAATTTGGTGCATTTTGATTATTGAATTAATTAAGATTTAACTTTCCATTCTGTGTGAGGTCCGTGTTTGTCCTAGTTGTGCGTGTTTTCAGTTAATCGTATGTTTATTTATTGTTTTAAGCTATTGTTAATCAAATGGGTGGTTAATTTGGAATTGACCCATTACAAGTGTCAATTAATTCATCACTAATCTCCACTCAAGGAGTTAGGTTCTTGTCTCCTTGGAAAAATGAATGATGAAAAAGAGAAATCTGGCCATACCCCTGTCATGAGGCTCCACCAGGATCGAGCTAACACCGCGTGAGCTCACTCTACTTCCATCTATTGACTTGATAAACAAGTGTAGACCAACAACAACCGGCAGCCTAAACAGTATAGTAATTTGTAAATATATACATATTAAACAGTATTGTTATATTAATGCAAAAAACACAGGAGCTCAAGCTCCTCCAAGATTTCAGATATATGCACGATTCCATTCGTAGCAGATGACTCTTTGTTGTCAGGTACAAAGAAATAATACCTTATCTAAAGCGTTTTAATTAAGGGGAGTAGGTAAAGGTGTTAGCACGTTGAAGTGATATTCAAATTTGGAAGCCTTTTTATTGCTTAATTAGTTTAAAGAAAAAGAAATTAAGAGAAATCACCTGGACAGCTCTTTTTCTGTCGATATTGGGTTGGGTCAGATTATCGATCCTAATTACGTAATGAACATGGAAAGCACTGAAGGTTTTAAAAGCTTTAAAACCCCATAAAGTGTTTCCCTCCCAGATCAAGACAACCTGACCATTTTAAGCTAATCACAACTACTATTACCCAGGAATTTGTTTTTAACAAACTCATCCTTTCTCTTCTCCACCCATTAAGCAAACGTTGTCTCCACTTTCCAGAACGCATGGAGCTTGCCCACTTATTTAGTGCTTGGAAATTGCCAAGAAGGTACACCTTCCCGTACACATTAAATAACAAGCCCTGCATATTTTATTCATCAGAAAAGTTTAAAAAAAAAAATAGTGATCTTTAAAGCAATAAGAGAACGTACAAAATGAGAAGATTTTCTTCCTGTCATCAAAGACTAAACTTAGGTGAACTTTGCTTGGGAATCTTTAATTGGTCTCGGTAGTAAAAAAAATAGCACTATCAGTGATACATACGAGATCACAAACAACATAAGATTGTTATTTATTTAGTGATTTCTAACCCTTATTTTATTTCACGAATCAAGTATTAATATAATTCTGGTGCTGAATACATGCATTCATGTAATGTAGGCCCCAGAATTTGTTTTCTAAAATATTAAATAAACTTATGAAAATTTTTCTTTATTTAAATAAATCTTTAGTTTTGTAATTATACTTAGATTAATTCTTATCTTATAAAATATACTCAAATAATTTCTTAAATTAACGAAAAGATTTTACGTTCATCATGTGACCTTAATGATTATTAGATTCACCATCGGTTAGTATCTTTTGCACAACATATGTGAATAAAAATTATAGAATAAAGATTTATTTCGATCAATAACATCATATAAATTTTTTGAAAAATTTAAAATGATTTAGAGACTTATTTAGTACTTTTAACCTTAAATTTTCATTACAACACTTGCACTATAGCCAAAAAAAAAAACAAATTCTGCTTTTATCTTTTTTCCATTTTTCTATTTAATTTTCTAGTTCTTATCGAATTGATGAAATATCGATTCTATGCTCTCATCTCAAAGGTGAATGATGACCATAATCAGTCACAGTATCTAGATTCGATCAATCTCGAGTAAAACATTTAGAGCAGCAGTTATAGATGGTGCAACTAAATCAAACAGAATTATAATACAAATTCAAACATTAGGTGATCAGCAATCAAGTAATGAAGCACCTTCTATTTCGCTGCAATGAGACAATTCAAAAAAGAAAAAAAAAAGAAATTAATTTAATCAATAAATAGCAAACACAATCACGTAAGAGACAATATAAAGTGGCCAAATGCAACATTCTCCACTATGGCTTGCTGGTACCATTTTTTATTGAATCATCACTAATCGAATACCAGTTTCTTCAATCTCTTTATCCTAATGATATATACTTGTTTGAATATATGTTTTCCATTTGGCTCACCTTAAATTAAGGTTTGAACTGTGTGTTTGATTGGGGGAATGGTTTCTTAAAAAACATTTATTGGTTTGTTTGGTTGTCAAATAGTCCAAGAAATAGTCATTTTTCCATGATAATCATTATTCAAAATCAACTAAAATTAAGGAATAGTTAATACCAACTTCATGGTATTAACTAACTATTCCATAGATGAGGAATAATATTAAAAAAATATAAAAATCAAAATATTCTTTACAAGTTTGAAAAATTATAATCATACCTATAAAAAAGCATTCTTTTTTTTTTGTTCTTTACTTATCCTCTCCTTTCATTCCAGCTTTTGCCTCTCTCCTCTCTGTAATCTTCCACCCACCATTGAAGGGAGCGGCAGTGGCGACGGTTTTATAGTCGGATCTAGACTTTTTCATCCAGATCTAATCGAGAAAATGCCAATTCCAATGTCTTTGGCCAAATGTCTGTGGCTGAATCTGATCGTAAAGTGTTGACTTTGACCATGAGAGGTGCAAATTAGGTGCCCTCGTGGCTTGATTCAGCCACAAGGAGCACCAGATCTACGCGCCGTTACGTCGACCACATCTCCAATGGCTAGCATAATGAGAAGAAAGAAAAATTAAAAATTAAAAATAAAAAGTTCAAAATTTTAATTATATATTATAAAAATATGTTTTAAATTTAAAAATTAATGAAAATTATTTATATTTTAATTCTAATAACATTTAAATTATAAATAAAATATTAATATTTAAATTATCAATTATTAAGATTTTAAATAAATTATAAATAACTAATATGTGATGAAATTATAATTAAGAGTAATTTTATTTTTTTAGGATAAATATGTATTTAAATTATAGTAAGGGTAATTTTATTTTTAATGAAAATAAATGCTATTATAATCAAAGATAGTTTTGTCATTTATTCTTTTTTTATTTCAAAGTTATTTTTACTAACCAAATACAATAATAAGTTATGATAACTATTTTTACCTTATTCTATTTGTTATATCAAACTAGATAATAATTATTTTATTTTATTCTTATTTTATTTTATTTTAACAAAATAGCTATTTTTAATTTATTCCGTGAACCAAACTTACTATAAGTTATAATACTAATTATAGTTAAATTAAAACTTTATCAACTGAAATGTGCTTTGGGTTAAATTTACAATTGTGTAGCTGCAAAATATGCTTTGGGAACTCCATACAAATCAGAAAAGCATGCAGGAAACGAGCTAGGCATGATGGAAATATCCTCAGAAAAGGAGGTCATGGCATCAGATATTTTGAAACTCCAGCATGACACGACAGTGCAACTTCTTCTTGTAACCATTAGGATGACAAATAATATGTAAGCCATGTTGCTGGAATTTAGCACATTTGTGGGGGATGTGGACTCATCTAAAGTAGATATCGATAAATGGCACTCATTATAGTGGAATTATCTGAAACCCTGTTCAAATGGTTCTGATCTCAACTTAGAGCTCTACACCCTGGTCCAACCAGCTACATTCGTACTTCCTACGATTTCAGCCGGCCCTCGTCTATGAGCTATACCTTGTATTTTGTACATATTTTAATGAATGTCTTGAAGATATTTATTTAATTAATTGTAGTCCATATACTAGTATTAATTTGAAATTTTTTTACTTACTTTGTTGGGATAAGAAAAAGTAATACATAAAAAACAAAATATGCAATATCCCAACACTTGATGTTGCTATAAAGCTTGAGTTGTGAAACAATTTTAATTTCCATTCTCTAGTTCTAAGCAAAGAATTAAACCTCACGAAACAAACCGTATCTGTTTTGATTTGGTATATTTCCACTCTTTCTCATATGTTAATTAATTATAATCAAGCTTGTAAAATCTTCATAGAAGACTCTTATTCTTTCCAATTAATGATGATTGGGGACCCCTTTTTAGGTTGAGCCATATCCTTTGCGATTAATAAGCATATTTAGTACCTACCCTGTATCCTTAGCAACCAAATGTCTCAATTAAATTTTGAATATATGAAGTTCCAACGGTACTAATTAAACAGAGACATCAATCCCTCTGCGGTGTTGCGAATGAAAGGACCATCCTCTACATCAAATGGTATCATATGTTCGTGCTTCAAGTATATTTATAGCCATGAGCATTATATACTTAATTAATAAACGACTTAATTATCAGGCAATAAGTAAAATTCCAATCTGAATAATATGAAATTAGAACATGAAACAATATGTGCAGTCTACATGGTGGCCGTGGCCTTTGATCAGGTGTTGTGAAAAGACTATTAACGACATGGAAAGGTACGTCGTGCTGTGCGATGTGTTCCACTAGTGTCATAAGTCACTTAATTCATAAAGTCGATGTATAGATAAAACGCTAAAATTAACATGCAAACATGTAAATATTTTTCATGCTATATGGCTACCAAGTGCTATTAGTTTGTGCCCACTTTTGGAGCTGATCAGCATTACTCCTTCTTTGCCCACTTTATGCCTGTCCCTGTTGCCATGCTTATTTATAGTCCGTTCCTCTATCTCCACCCAAACTACTCAAACTGAAAGTGAAACTCACAAAGGAAAAAGGAAATAAAGAATCCTACAGAGTAAGACAAGTAGTATTATTTGCCAATGGCGTCGATTGTTATAGTCATTCCAGATGGAGAAGGGGTTCCTCCCAAAGAAAACATCAAGAAATTCGATACGTTTTCTTGTCCAGGCATTAGTTCCTTTCTAAGAGAAAACAAAAGAAGGCATGACATGAGAAAAGTGATTCACAGCATCAAGGTTGGTGTCGCCCTCGTTTTAGTTTCCCTTCTCTATCTACTCGATCCTCTCTATAAGGAAGTTGGAGAAAATGCCATGTGGGCTATAATGACTGTTGTGGTCGTCTTTGAGTTCTTTGCAGGTTTGTATTCTTTGCTTGTACATACATAGTTGATGATTGACTTTATTTTAATTCCAAATATTTCAAGCTTTTACTCAGTTTTGCTCACTAAGGTGTTTCATATTAACACCTGTCAGGCGCTACACTCAGCAAGGGCTTAAATCGTGGAATTGGGACTGTACTAGGAGGTGGCTTGGGGTGTTTAGCTGCAGCTTTCGCCCAAGCAGTCAGTGGGATTGGCAAAGCCATAGTTGTTGGCATTGCTGTCTTCGTTTTTGGTAGGACAGACCCCCTAGCCAAGGCTTCTTCTTTTCATCCCAAGATTAAAATTTTAGAGTTGGGGACATTGGGCAGAAAAAAAAAATTCTCCAATCTCAATATTAATTTTAGATTCAAATCTGAATAATAATAAGATACAAATAAAGTTATTTTCCATTATTAAAAAATAAAGCCAAAAAAATAGAGACGGTCTATTAATTCTATTTAATTGCACCAGTGCCAATCATTTAGTGGTGCCATCAAGTGTTATTTGCTGTTCTTTAAAGTCAATATCAAAATCTTATTTTTTAAAGATTCGAATCTTTACAAGTAGTATGGGTGCCGGATATCTTTCAGGGGCGGCCGCGACTTACACTCGACAGGTGCCAAACATCAAAAAGAAGTACGACTACGGAGCATTAATATTCATTCTCACTTTCAATTTGGTTGTGGTATCGGGTTTACGTGCTGAACAAGTCCTGGAATTAGCCCGTGAGCGTCTCTCAACCATTCTCATGGGCTTCGCCATCTGCGTTTTCATAAGTTTGCTCGTCTTCCCCATTTGGGCCAGTGATGAACTCCACGACTCTTTAATCTCAAGATTTGAAGACCTTGCCCGCTCTCTGGAAGGTATGATATTTTTTAAATGTACAAGGCATAGTACTTATTTATACCTAATAATATTTATCTTTGAGTCTACATCTCACTATGGCGGCCCAGGGTTTGGAGTCGAGGCCTGAAGGGGGCGGACCTGGAGGTTGAAGTGGACCATGACACCTTAAATTTTTCATGGAAATTAAGGCTAAGGATAGACTTCACGTTGGTTGGGTGGGAACCCAATACGTGACCACCTAGACTAGAAGCAGGTTGATAAGTACGAAAATGGTTATTTCACCAAAAAAGAAAACAAAACAAAAATGGTTCAAAGAGTGTATATATAGAGCTTTATGACTTAATAGTTACTTCATTGAAATTTCTATATTCACTCATTCTAAGTTCTAACCATGAACTTATATGTTCTTATGTTGTAGGATTCTCCAAGGAATACTTTGAAAATGTCACCGGGAAGGAAAACAAGTCCAGTGCTAATTTCAGTAGCTGCAAAGCAGTCCTGCACTCTAAGACCAAGGATGAATCATTGGTATATTATTTCTTTCTATTGTCAATAACTGGACATGATGAAGTCACCATTCGATACATCCTCTAAAGAAATTGAAGACGCGTAAAAAATATAATCATGGCCATCAAAAATATTTCCTACTTCGACGTATAGTCCAATTCTCGTTTGATAAACAATCGAAATTGTGCAGGTAAATTTTGCAAGATGGGAACCATGGCATGGGAAATTTGGGTTTTCCTACCCCTGGGGAAAGTACATAAAAATAGGAGGGGATCTTAGAGATTTGGCTACAACCATCCTTTCACTTAAAGGTTGCCTTAGATCTCCTACCCAGGTACAAAATGTTCTTAAAATCATTTTCTATCATTTGCGGTATTGAATGAATGTGTTTTCCACAATCTTTCTTAATTAGGAAAAATTTTCACAAATTTAATTGCTTCATTTCTTTGTAATCAGTCATCGGAAGGTCTTCGACAGTCAGTTAAAGAACCATGTGAAGCAATGATATCCTCACTTGCATGGACACTAAGAGAACTTGGAGAAAGCATAAAAAGTATGAGAAAATGTCCATCTGAGGATGTGGTTGTGCCAAAATTGAAGTCTGTAAGGCTAGAGCTAAGTCTAGTTGTGACTCCTGCCACACTTGGAACTAATTTGGAGAATGCTGATGGGCTTGGATTAGCAAGCTTCTTATATTCATTGATGGAGATGGTGGAAAATATGGACGAATTGGCAAAAGACGTGGAAGAACTTGGAGAACTTGGAGGTTTCCATAAATAGTTGATTAAGTATTTCAAGCTATAATTGTGCTTATTGTAGTACTACTGTACATAAATCATAGGCCAATATTTTTGGCTGGCTATAAAAGATTTTTTAGATGAATTCCCAGAAAAAAAAAACAAAGAGAGAGGGTTTCCTGGGAAATATTATTTTTTACTTATTAAGTAAAACTAGATGATAAGAACAAAAGTGGGGTGGGGAAAAATGTTCGAGCATTAAACAAGAGAGAGGAATATACGAAGCCTAGAGTTGTTACTTGATTAGGGAGCTTACTAGCTTTATTTTTGTAGTTACTAAGAATTAAGAAATCCATTACAATGAATTTGTAGTCATACTCATATAAATCGGTTTAAAGTCTATGAAAATCAGAAGTGTGTGACATTTGGCTCTATAGCTTTTAATCTACTGAATCCGAATAAATGTGAACCTCATCTCATGACAATTTCTTTCTCTTTAACAAATTTCATCGGCTGTTTATCAGGAAAAAGTTCTTTTTTGGCAGGCCTTGCGTGCCCGCATTGGCCAGTGAATTGTTAACTCTATTTGGGCCTAGGGGCCCCTGGGGCTGGCAAGTTGGTAAACCAATGCCTGACGGCCCTGACCTAATCTTTCTCCAAGTAAATTATCTTGTATTTCTATAGAAAAAAACACCAAGATCAAACCAGATGGAAGCTTCTGAAACAAAAAGAAGAAAAAAAAGGGTGGCTTCTAGAATTGTGAATGAGTCATTCACAAAGCACTAACTCAACCTGAACCTTGTGTTAACAGGTCGGCTGCACCTGAGCTTATTTCACAACATTTTTTGGACTTCCACGTTGCATACAAGCGATACTACTATCATCTATTTAAGACAAGAGGAGAAGAGGGTGATTATTTATTCTCTTTCACATAAACTGACAAACATCCATTGCATGTAAAAAGATTATGAGAAACTGGATAGGATCCCAAATCATATATTACTTAATTAAAATATTAAAAGCAATGCAGCTGGTGCTGGCTGGCTGAAGCATCCAAGTATAGAAGATGCTTGGGATGCCTCGTATGAGGTAAAATGACAGCTATGGCCATCTCTTCTAGACAAATAGCACTGAGCCTCAGAGGCTTGGAGCTTCCTAATCTGATCCGTAAATCAAGCAATAGGTTAACGTAATGGATACCAACAAGGAAACATATGGTCAAAAGGACAATTTCAAAATATTACCAAATGCGCAAGGACGAAAGTCAAACATCGCCATAAATTGATGTTGATGGAGAAACCAATGAGAAACAAGAAAACCCCATCTAAAGTCACAGGGAGTCTCGTGTCAGATCAGAAACTTTGAATCAATCAAGAAAAGGAAGAAAAAAATTTAAGATATGGGTTTTCTTCCAAAACTGGCAGCAGCCGTGATCGGATTACTTTTGCTATGCAGTAATGTCAGAAGCGTACCAAATACAAGCGTGACAACTGTTCTTTGCAACTCGGGTGTCTATTCCAAGGGTGACCCTTTTGCCACTAGCTTGGCCTTTGTTCTTGAAGAATTAGAGACTCTAACGCCTTCGCGCAAGGGGTACAATTACTTCAATATCTCTCCGTATCCTAATGCTTTTGCCTACGGTCATGCGGCTTGTAACCAGAACCTGACGAGCTCGGACTGTGCTACTTGTTTGTCTGCTGCTAAAACTGCCATGTTCGGAACTTGTCAAAGTCGAATAGGGGCTCGCTCGGTGCTCCATGATTGTACAATTAGGTATGAGCAATATCCATTTACTGACTAAACAGCTTTCTGACTGGAATTGACTTTTGTCTGATAACATGTTTGTTTTGTAGCACAAAGTGTTTGCAACAGTGAAACCTTATCTATTTGATGTGATCATTCGTGTTTCGATTGTGGACTTGTAATTCACTCTTTTTTCTTTTTAATCTAATTCTGGGTTCTTGGAGACACAACAGCAATTGTGCGTTTTCAGTAATCTGCATGAAGGTTTGAGTGCGCTGATTTTTTTTTTTCCTGCGGTAATTGATGTTAAATGGAAAACATGAATTATTGGCACACTAATTGGAACGAGATAACACGAATAAAAAATTTGGGTAATTGCAAACACATGTATAACACCATCTAGTTGGATGCCAACACAGAAAGGATAATGATTTACATACTTTTAAGAAGCTTAGCAAACGTATCAATTCTGCACTGCACTCTAAAAGTCCTATAGTCGGGAAAAACAGTATTTCCCTAAACATGAAAATTGGAAATGGTAAGAGAATATATCAAGGGCTCTCCTTTTTTTGCCATTTCATCCTTGCTGGAGGAAATTCCTTACAGACTATCATAATAGAATGACATCCGTATCAATAAACTACCTAGATCTGTCGATACAAACTGCGATGAACCATTCAATACTTGGGTACGAGTTCCTCTGTCCAAGAATGAGAAAAGAACCAGGTTTCTGTTGACCAACCCAAGATGAATTTGAACAAACATTCCAATAAAACTGGAAGTGGGGAGGAAGGATTTGCATAAAAGACAGTCAATCTATGGCAAAATGTGAGTGGTCAGTTGCACAAGATTCTCAGGCTCAACATTTACCAGGAATATGGACCATTTCCTTATCCACTTAACTCCTCTATATATTGTTAATAATAATCAGGAAACTTTCATATACAATCACATTGGAGCCTGAGAATGTACTGACGGACTGGGGGAGCGAGCAAACTCCTGCTTGAGAAAAACTGCATAAAGTAGCTCGTTCCATGAATCAGGGACCCCAGGCAAGCACCAGTGGCTACAATCTTCACCAGAAGGTTCAGATTCATTTCCTGGCCCAAAATGATACAAAGATGTATGGCCATCTTGTCTTCGATAAGTCATGGGAGTCACATTCATCATCTCCATCACTTGCAACCTACCTGGATGCTTTGACAATACATCACATACTATCTCAATGCTATTTTCAGTTTTATCAGGAAATGGACCAAAGTCAGGTAGCTTTATATGGTGACAACGTCCACCATTGCTCCAGGCACCACCTCTGTTTCATCAAACCAATATATGATAAGTTCGATGCACAAGGAATCATGATACTAATACCCATAGATATATAAAATGAGAAAAAGCATTCAAAACTATTGACTATATATGGACAGGAAACTTGAAAATAGCATTCAGCTTATTGCAGCATAGTAGTTCGCAAGGGCCCTATATTACACTGTCATCAACACAATTGAATGTTTCAGCTTACTATGGCGAGAATGCACCTTGACATTTTAACTTCAATGTGAAGCCCTATTCTTGTGTTTGTTAGTTGTTTTAATGATATTTCATTTCAACTTTTGGGATCTACCAATTATTGCAGCAAGCACCACCAGTTCTACAACAGAACCTATGCCTGCAGGAGCATGCTATGAAAAAGTCAGTTCTATTCAATCTATTTCATATCTCTTTTGAAGTTTTAAGAGATCAAATGCGGTATTGTGTTCAAAAGAAGTACAAATGATATATTCTCTATGAGGGTAAGACATGAAGAGTGACAATGATACTTGATATTCATATCCATCTTGCTGATACCAGAATATCCATAACAAAACAGAATAAGACCTCCAATGTTTGAAAGCCAAGCTAAAACTAGAGTAGGAAAGAACTATCAATGATAGAATGACAAAGAATAACTGAATAAGTAAACAAATACTTTAAAAGAAAAGAGGTAAAACCTGAAATGTGAAGGAGCATAGGTTCGGAAAAAAACTTGGGTCCTGTTTGTATTTACTTGACTGTGAACAAAGTCAACTAGCGTTTCAATAGATTTCTGGAATGCTGTTGCAAGGTCCATCTTTAAGTTCACGTTTGTTCCCTCTTGGAAATAACAACCACTGACAAATAAATCGAAATATCAGGGTCATCAACTATAGCAAGAGCTAATGGTAACCTCAATAAACTAGAACTAAAATTTACGAGGGGCTCCTTTCTATAATCATTCATTCTACATGCATGATCAACTAGATCTCATATATAGTTGATCAGTCACAAACAAACATAAATATGTATAAACTAGATCAATTTTTTTTTTTTGAAAAGGAAGTAGTATATTTCATTGCATAGAAAGCTTTACAAAAACTACCCCAACATGGCAGCAGGACAGCACAACTCTAGAAAGACAGGACCCTTCTAGAGAGGCTTATCAACAATCAATTAACAGCATTTGAGTGGCTGCATATATATGTGATCAACACTATCATCCGTCATAATGTCACACAATAACCCAGCATCATCACATAGCAACCAGATAGATCATAGATCATAATTAATATAATCAGACAGATCATAGATGATAATTACCGGTCTGTGGTCTTCTCACGACTCCACCAGTGGCCACTGTTAAAAACCAGCACATCTGCGTCAACCCAGTGCTGGTGAGTGCCGGTCATATGATCCAGTCTTAGAGTCACCTTAACACCTTTTGGAGCACCTCGTGGAGCACTTCCCTGGGCCACTAGAAATGGAGCTCTGTAGTATTCCAGTGTGCAGTTATAATCCGCAAACCTGAAAACCAAGAACCCTTTATGCTTTGTGATTGGGCTTCCATTCACCTCATATATTGAATTCTTACTGGGAACAGCGACACTAAGCATGCAGAGCATAGACTCCCATTGGTTCCTTCCAATTGAGTCACCAATAAATGCAAGGCGCCGATTCCTTAGCTTTTCCAGCATCTTCGTTGCATTAAATCTGTCTTCAGGAAAGAGAAAACCAAACCTTAAGATAACAGTAATACTTTTTCTGCTATCGATCTGGAAATTTCAGGACAATAGTTGACAGTAATGAAACCATATCGTATTAAAAGGAGGCTTGCTAACATAGGCGCTAAGATCATGTAACACAAACACACAATTCATTGTTGAAAACCAACACTTTTTAACTGCAATGAGATACGTATTTTCCTTTTCCTTCTTCAACTAAAGTTAGAGTAAACTCTTTATTTTATTTTCTCTTTTAATTTCCATTATTATAAAAGAAAACCAATAAGATAAAAACAAAAGAAGAGAGAAGCACAAAAAGGGTATAGACCTGGGCAAATTGCAAGCTTTAGGCTGCCAACGCCACTTGGTGTAGAAACTATCAGGCCTACCATTTTCTAAACACCGGAAACCACTATCTATAAAAGGGCAATCTGGACTCTGATACAGTGGATAGTTATCGTCCCAAACCCATTTCCCATCATAAATATCACAAGTATCTCCATCTTCATCTAAAAATCCAAGCAGTTCATTGGCATTCAGTGCTGTTACTTCTGCGTGTAATACTGATGATGCAGCACCACTAAGTCCAAACCAAGGGAATCCATGGAAGATGACAGCCTGGTAATTTAAGTAAAAGAAGCAACCAGTGAAGAGGCAAGCAACCAAAGTGAAGCCAAGCAAAGCCGGAAAGGGCTCAAGAAGGTTAAATTGCTTGAGTTTCTTCGAAAAATCCAAATGCGTTATTGTGTTTAAGACTTGTGTAGCTGCGTTCTTTGTCATCCTTAAGAACCCCAACAAAAGAAAAAACATTTACATTCATTCACGGGCTGTACTTTTAAGGGAAGATTTTAGTGAGAAACGAAATGGGGAGTTTAGCATCTTAAACCGTCGGAACTCTAGGAAAAAGGCATGTTTTTTTGCCAATGCTGTTAGCCATGAAAGAATACTAAACTAAGCGGCTCCAACCGCAGTAAAACTTTCATTTCCAGCAAAATTACAGTAGCCAGTGGCCAAACACTTCAATTCAGGAATGTAAAATAGAAAGAAAAGGGGCCAATGTGCGCGGCAGCGTTTGGACCTCATGCTGTCAGTCATGCGGTCATGGCTAGAAAACGCGGGAAAAACTGAAGGCCCCCGACAAAACAGTGCCGCGACATTTAAGGCTAGGAGAATTTCGAGATCTGCAATAATATCAAGATAAACTTGCAATTGGTTTATTCCGATGATTTATTAACCAAAGCTAACTGCCAATTGGTATTATATATTTATCGAAACCTTAATCTTAGGTCAAGATTTGTTTAAATCACTGCATTAATTAAGCATACTATAATCACAAATTACTTTACCCAAAAAAGTTCTAAAAAAAACAAACCCATGTTTCGTATGTCCTGAGGATCTGTTTAGGCTGTTGACTTTGGATTTCAATCTCAATCCTAAATCCATATGAATTTTATTTCCAAAGGTTAAAAGTCTTATATGAAATTTATTATCCTCCCATTAATGCAAAATTTAAGGGTATCCAACCATTGAAATTGACCATTTTTTCATTCCGAGCATGGCAGAAACTAGAAGTCTAAGAGTGACAGGAAAAGAATTTGGTATAAATTCATTGATCCAGTGGACAAGATTCTCGAATCTCAAGCCTATATTTGTCAGAAATATGAATCTTTTTTCCTATGCATTCATGTATTGTTGCCAGTAGCAATAGGCAATATGTACCATCACAAAATCACAATGGAGCTTACGAATTTGGTGCTGAACTTGTTGAGCGCATGGATTCCCGCTGGAGAAAAAGAGCATAAATAAGCTCATTCCATGAATCAGGCACGCCAGGCAAACACCAGTGGCTACAATCTTGACGGTTGAGAGGACCTGGTCCATTTCCTGGCCCAAAATGATACAAAGATGTATGCCCATCTTGTCTTCGGTACGTCATGGGGTTAATGTTCATCATCTTCACTAGAAATCCTTGTGGGTGCTTTGACAATACACTAGAGACAATATCAACAAGCTTTTCGGTTTTATTAGGCAATGGACCAAAGTCAGGCAGCTTTAATTGATGACAGTGTCCTCCAGTTTTCCAGGTGCCACCTCTGTTCATCCATCCGAAATAATGTTGATTAATCAATTATATGTATATACTTGTATTAGTTGTATGTTATATTAATTTTGAAGCACAAAGGAGAAATGACCATAATACGTTTGTGTGGAAAAAAATCATTGCATACATATGGAGTATGGACCATATAAAACGTTTCAAACACAGCATTCAGGTTGCCACAATAGCTTGCATCAGCAAGGGAACCATATTACAACCACATAGCATTTTGAAATACTTCAGCTTTAAATGGATGGCATGCACTATAACATATCAGAATTTAGGAAAGGTCCAGCAGTTGAAACAAAAGTGGACTGACGCTAATGCAAGTTCTTAAATACTGGTGTTGGTTTATCATGTTATTCATATCCCATTTCAACTTTTTGCTGATGCATTTCCAGTTCTCAAACAGAACTGCATGCCTGCAGCCACAGTTATAAAAGGGCAGTTTTCTTTTTCTTTTTGCCTTTACCCTCTAGGTGGTGGTTGAGAAGTGACAACACTGAAGAAGCATCTAAACTTCAATGTTCGTCTCATGTCAAACAATTGAAATTTTACGAGAAACTCAGCCAAGAGCACATCATAACAGCTATTGCTATTTGGCTCTCAAACCATGAAAATCAAACTTTTACTGCTGCTCAAAAAAAAAAAAAAAAAACAAACTTTTACTTCCCTTTAGTCTTAGTCCTAACTCTTTATAAGCGATCAATGGAGCATCATGTTCAAAAGGGTTAACAACCATAAGTTTCCTGATTAAAGGGATGAAGGCTGATAAGGGTAAAAAGGAATTCCAATATTCATATATATCTTAATGCTGATAACAGATAGTATCGCCAATGTGAGAGAACTAAGCAGAAATATTGAGTAAGAAAGAACAATCAAACAAACAATGAAGAATTGATAATATAAAGAGAAAAGCAATGGGGTAAACCTGAAATGTACAGGAGCATAGGTGCGAAAAAGAACTTGTGTCTTGTTTGTATCTACTTCACTGGTAACAAAATCAACTAATGTTTCAATTGATCTTTGGAATGCAGTTCTAAGGTCCATCTCCATCTTCACCTCTGTTCCTTCTTGAAAATAACAACCACTGCCACATAAACATAAATCCAAAGATTAGACATCATTTGAATATAACAAGAATCACCTGTGACTTCATTAAACTACCCTCAAAACACATGGTCCTCTGTTTCTGTTCATGTTACTTATCTCTACTATTATTAACAAGGATGGATGAATTATGCTCTATTTCCATGATTTTTAGAGAGGTTGGATATTTTAAACTTCTTGCTCTTGATAGCTCAAGCCAAAACATCTACCAGAGGAAGTTTTAGCTCACAGAGAAAGAATTAAAGGAGCAGAAAGCTGAAAAACAGAGTTGTCAAAGGGGATTTGGGGGGTGTCGCGGCGGGGAGGATTTATCTTCATTTTCTTCGAAAAAGCTCCATCAAACATATTTTTAGTACTTTAATGAACTTGGTGCACTGCTCTAATTCTAGATTCAACGTGATCAACTTGATTCTCATGAATTCCTGTAACTGATTCCAATAATTGATAAATCACAGACATGGCATCTAAAAAAGTAGATTCCTATAAATCACCATACACACACAGATAGGCGTGCATGTAAACACACACACAAACTAGGTCATATAAAGTAGTATCAGATTGATGAGATTTACTGTTTTATCGTCTTCTCGTAACTCCACCAATGGCCACTGTTAAAAACTAGCATATCTGCATCTTTCCACTGCTGATGACTCCAGGTCATTTGATCCAGTCTTAGAGTCATGTTGACACCTTTTGGAGATCCCCTTGGAGAACTGCCCTGTACCACTAGATATGGAGATCTGTAGTATTCAACTGTGCAGTTATAATCTTCAAACCTGAAACTCAAGAACCCTTTGTGCTTTGTGATTGGGTTCCCATTCACCTCATAGATTGAATCCTTGTTGGGAATAGCAGTAGCAAGCATGCACAGCATAGATTCCCATTGGTTTCTTCCAATGGAGTCACCTATAAATGTGAGGCGCCGGTTTCGCAGCTTTTCCAGCATCATTGTTGCATTAAATCTGTCTTGAAGGAGATAGTGTCAGATATAATATCCCTCTTCAATCAATCAGCATTTCTCAAGAACAGATGTAACAGTAATGAAACAATTCCCTAGAATGAGGAATGCTTGTTCTGGCCATGAAACCAAGTTAGAACTGAGGTATAATCATGATTTTAGTGGATACAAGAGGGATTTTTCTGTTTTAGGGGAAAACAGGTAAGATCATTAATCAAAATTTTAAAATATTTTGAACAGTGTCTGAATAGAATCAACTAACCAAGTGGCCATATCAGAATGTATGACATCATAAAGAAAGGAAGACAAAATTATGATGCAGTTTGTTAAGAGTATACGAATTAGATGCTTGGGAGAAGGTACGAGGAAGATTGTCAGCCACGGAAAAAACAGTTAAAAATTGTGAATGAATAATGCCAAAAGTTAAGAATGGAACGTATCAACAGATGGCAAACAGCAACAAACAACAATATAATTTGAAAATGATTCAGACAGATAATAACAAAGACACCAATCAAGAATAAAAACATGAAACATTAAGGATAGATAAACCAAAAACAATGGTCGAACCATCTTTCATACACACGCCAAGATCAAAATTCCAACCTTTTCCTATCCAAAACAGAGAAACATCAGCAATGCCCTTCTGCTAGGTGGAAATCTTTAGTAGTAAAAAGTTGCTGACGACAGGCACTATTTAACTAAGACGAGACAATATTTCTTTAAGAAAAATTAAACTTAAAGCTTTATCTTTTCTTCTATTAAGATTTGATTCTGTCCCCTTAGCAGTTAGCAGCAAGCAAAACAGATAGTACTAATTGCTAAAATAAGAGCCAGATAAAAGAAGAGAAATATAAGAAATAAGGAAAAAGGACCTTGGCAAATCGCAACCATTAGGTTGCCAACGCCACTTGGTGTAGTAACTATCAGGCCTGCCATTCTCTAAACACCGGAAACCACTATCTACAAAAGGGCAATCCTGGCTTTGATAAAGTGGATAGTTATCATCCCAAACCCATTTTCCATCATAAATATCACACGTATCTCCACCTTCATCTAAAAATCCCAGCCGTCCATTCACGTTCAGTGTTGTTGCTGGTGCCATAGCTACTGCAGCTTTGACTTCTGAATCTTCTGATGGTGGTGATGGAGTACCACGAAGTCCAAACAAAGGGAAACCA
>NW_018397258.1:6422409-6423574 GCF_002168275.2 Theobroma umbraticum | reverse complement strand
CAGCCCGGTAATCCAAGTAAAAAAAGCCCCCAATGAAGAGACAAGTGACTAAAATGAAGCTAAGAACACCCAGAAAAGGTTCAAGTGGTTTAAAGTGCTTGGATTTCTTGGAGAAATCCAAGTGGGTAGCTTTGTTCAAGTCTTGTGAAGTGGCGTTCTTTGTCATCCTTACCTTACGAATTAAAAGGAAGAAAAGATTCGCATGGATTCACGGGCTGTGTTTCCAAGATTGTGCAGAAAAACGGTGGCTTTAAAGGAAGATTACAGAGAGAAGAAAAAAAGGTGGGGTCTTGCTAAGGAAAATACGGCATTAATGGCTAGCTATGAGTTCTTTTTTGTTCAATATTGTCTTAATTAAGGAAGAAAAGGAAATCATTCAAACAATAAAAACGTTTATGATTCTGAAGTTAGCTTTAGACTGACAAAGAAAAATGATTAAAAGTAGTATAATTAAATACAAATCATTCAAGCATTCAAAACGGCTCTTCTCTTTTAATTTGCCTTAATTGAGACACTGAAGAAAGACGAATAAATACTCCTATCATCAGAACTCCAAAGAAATGTTTTTGTCGTGCAGCTGTCTAGCCAAGAGAGAAGACAAAAAAAGAGCAAACTGATAAGTTAGGAATCGAATTTCATTCAATAACAAATTACACCAGCCAAAGTAAACAAGGGTGAGAGAGAGGAGGTGAGTGGGGATTGGGCGAGAAAGGTGGCCATGTGTAAGAGCAATAGTTGGCTCATGCTGTCATTCGTGCGTTCGTGGACTCGCGTCTCGTGGTGGATATAGGACGTGGAAAAAAGATAAAATAACCCCCGACATAAACATTGCCCTCCCATCAATGGCACGAGAGCTTCAAAAAGTGCAATTATTCCAAATCATACAACTTCTATTCGACGGCAAAAAAATCCTTAGTCGGTTTGTTTATAGCTACAAGGAAGGTGATTTTGTATATTTAAAAAAAGTTATAAATTCTTTTTTTCAAAAAATTTAACTTGTATACGAACAAAGTATATATATACAAAATTAATTTTATTTATAATCTAACTCTAATTATAAATTCGAATGGAGGGGAGTCTAATGAAGATGGATTCATGAGGGCTCTGAAGCAAGGAACGAAGTAGAAATGGAGGAGCCTGATAGATGGCATTCCGTCTATCTCCA
>NW_018397258.1:6417664-6422399 GCF_002168275.2 Theobroma umbraticum | reverse complement strand
GAATTATCCAAGTAATGGGACAAGTCTGTGGTGGTAAGATTGTTAAGGCCCCTACTGTCTTATAGAATCTTGAATGCAAGAATTCAAACTCTATGAACATCTGGATGGAGATTCACAATAGTTGACCTAGATGATGAGAATTAATTCGTTAAATTTTTAGAGGAAGGGGATTATCTTAGAACTTTGTTGGATAGGCCTTGGTTAATTTAGAAACATTATTTAATAGTTATTGTTAGAAGGAATTGAAAAATAAATGAAAATAAAACAAAGCAAGTAAGAATACAATAAAGTTTGAGGTGTGGTATCACTGTCTTCAAGGATAATTTTTATCCCTTCGAAATGTAAAACTCGGTGCAAAAGGATTGTAACGGTTATCCTTTAGGATTCAACAGACCCTTCCTTATAGTTTGCACAAACTAATAAGCGATGGCAGGAATAGAAAAAAAAAGAACTCAGCAAGGAAAGAAAAGAAGTAGAGAAAATAAATAGAGAAGACTTAGAAGATGAAAAGCTTTGGTGTGTGTTGTGAGTGAGGGTGTGAAGCTGTATTTATAGGCAGAAAGTGAAGTGAAACCCAATAAGGAAAGCAAATAAGTAGAGAAAATAAACAGAGAAGACTTAGAAGATGAGAAGCTTTGGTGTGTGTTATGAGTGAGGGTGTGAGGCTGTATTTATAGGTCAAGAATGAAGTGAACGCTGCACCAAATCAAGGAGTTGAGAAAAAGCCTCAAAGAGTTAGAGAAAAACCTAGTCAGCATATATACTGAGTTAGGCATATGTTAAAACTAGTTAGATGGATGTTGGAGCAAAACCAGGAGAGCTAGGTAAGCATAGTAGAGTTTAAGTCTAATTCAATCGAGTTGAGAAAAAGCCTCAAAGAGTTGGAGAAAAACCTGATCAGCATGTATACTAAGTTAGGCATATGTTGTAACTAGTCAGGTGGATGTTGGAGCAAAACTAGGAGAGCTAAGTAAACATAGTAGAGTTTAAGTCTAATTCAATCAAAAGCTGAAAAAGCTTTAAAAAAAAATTAAAGCCAAGGTACAAAAATTCACTTGGGCATAGCCTATGTGTATATTTGCATGCAGGAAAGGAAATTTGAAATTTCTCAAAGTTTGGTCCAATGTTTTGTTCGTGTGAGCCCACTCCATTTTCCTTGGTTGTAACAAGCTTATAGTGGCTTTTCATATATAAGGCATTCACCTTTCTTATATCTTGGCAATGAGGGATGTTTGAACCTTATAAAATACACTATTTTCTAACAATCCCCCACATATTTCGTAAGGTTTTATAGGAAGTTTTACTGGGTTAAATTTCTTTTGAATGTAATGCATCGGGACTGGTGCTTTTTGAGCTATAAACCATTCCTAGAAAGAATGAAACATAAGTCACAGAATTTTGTTGAAGTTTGTAACTTATATGAACCAAAATTCTTTATGTGAAATGTAGCTTTCATCAATCACATTACACCTTCACAATTTCTGCTATTTAACACGATTTTTGCACGAATAGACCAAGCGCATGCCGAGTTATTCATAAATGCTCTAGAGAATTTACCACAATTCTCATAGGAACTGCTCCACATCACACTTATACAGGTTGATTCCATCAAGTGTATTTTGTAATATAATACATTACCCATAAGGGATATGAAATTCATTAAGAGTTTAACTCAACCTCTCTTATATTGTAGTTTTGCACTACTCACATACCATAGGAGGGACAACAATTTCAATAGTGCATTAATTTATCAACAAATAACATGTTATTACCCATATGAACCTAATTCACGGGATCTCCAATCACATAGGGAGATTCACAATAGTTGACCTAGATGATGAGAATTAATTCGTTAAATTTTTAGAAGAAGGGGTTTATCTTAGAGCTTTGTTGGATAGGTCTTGGTTAATTTAGAAACATTATTTAATAGTTATTGTTAGAAGGAATTGGAAAATAAATGAAAATAAAATAAAGCAAGTAAGAACACAATGAAGTTTGAGGCGTGCTATTACTATCTTCAAGGATAATTTTCATCCCTTCGAAATGTAAAACTCGGTGCAAAAAGATTGTAGTGGTTATCCTCCAAGATTCAACAGATCCTTCTTTATAGTTTACACCTCAACAAGGAAAGAAAAGAAGCAGAGAAAATAAATAGAGAAGACTTAGAAGATGAGAAGCTTTGGTGTGTGTTGTGAGTGAGGGTGTGAAACTGTATTTATAGGTAGAGAGTGAAGTGAAACCCAATAAAGAAAGCAAAGAAGTAGAGAAAATAAACAGAGAAGACTTAAAAGATGAGAAGCTTTGGTGTGTGTTGTGAGTGAGGGTGTGAAACTGTATTTATAGGTAGAGAGTGAAGTGAAACCCAATAAAGAAAGCAAAGAAGTAGAGAAAATAAACAGAGAAGACTTAAAAGATGAGAAGCTTTGGTGTGTGTTGTGAGTGAGGGTGTGAGGCTGTATTTATAGGTCAAGAATGAAGTGAACGTTGCATCAAATAAAGTGAATGTTGCACCAAATCAGGGAGTTGAGAAAAAACCTCAAAGAGTTAGAGAAAAACCTGGTCAGCATGCATACTGAGTTAGGCATATGTTGTAACTAATTATATGGATGTTGGAGCAAAACCAGGAGAGCTAAGTAAGCATAATAGAGTTTAAGTCTAATTCAATCGAGTTGAGAAAAAGCCTTAAAGAGTTAGAGAAAAACCTGGTCAGCATGTATACTGAGTTAGGCATCTGTTGTAACTAGTTAGATGAATGTTGGAGCAAAACCAGGAGAGCTAAGTAAGCATAGTAGAGTTTAAGTCTAATTCAATCAAAAGCTGGAAAAGCTTTAAAAAAAATTAAAGCCAAGGTACAAAAATTCACTTAGGCATAGCTCATGTGTATATTTGCTCGCAAGAAAGGAAATTTGAAATTTTTCAAAGTTTGGTCCAAACTTTTGTGCGCGTGAGCCCACTCCATTTTCCTTGGTTGCAACAGGCTTATAGTGGGTTTTTATATATAAGGCATTCACCTTTCTTGTATCTTGGCAATGAGGGATGTTTGAACCTTATAAAATACATTATTTTTCAACAATCCCCCACATATTTCGTAAGGTTTTATACGAAGTTTTATTGAGTTAAATTTTTTTTGAATGTAATGCATCGTGACTAGTGCTTTTTGAGCTATAAACCATTCCTAGAAAGAATGAAACATAAGTCACAGAATTTTGTTGAAGTTTGTAACTTATATAAACCAAAATTCTTTATGTAAAATGTAGCTTTCATCAATCACATTACACCTTCACAATTTCTGCTATTTAACACGATTTTTGCACGAATAGACCATGCGCATGCCTAGTTATTCATAAATGCTCTAGAGAATTTACCACAATTCTCATAAGAACGGCCCCACTTTACACTTATACAGGTTGATTCCATCAAGTGTATTCTATAATATAATACATTACCCATAAGGGATATGAAATTCATTAAGAGTTTAACTCAATCTCTCTTACATTGTAGTTTTGCACTACTCACATACCATAAGAGGGACAACAATTTCAATAGTGCATTAATTTATCAACAAATAACTTGTTATTACCCATATGAATCTAATTCATAGGATCTCCAATCACATAGGTTGGGTTACTATTATTTGTTAATTTCCTCAATTGGCTTAAGTCTCATTTACCTCAATATAACATTAATTAATTTTCTTCCCAAGGGTTTAGTTAGAAGATCGACTAAATTCAGCTCTAACTTCACATGATTAATGGATATAATTCTATCTTTAAACAGCTGCTTTACTACATCATGTCTCAAGCGAATGTATCTATTTTGACCATTGAAAGTTTTATTTTTTGCAATGGCTATTGTCGCTTGGCAATCACAATGCATAGACATAGAAGGTGTTGTTTTCATTCCCAACAGAATATATGCTAAAAGGTTTCTCAACCACTCAACCTCATTATCGACCAACTCTAAAGTTACAAATTCTGACTTCATTGTAGATTTAGCAATTATTATTTGTTTGGCTAATTTTCATGTTATAATACCCCCACCAAAGGTGAATACATAACCACTTGAGGATTTTGTCTTATTTAAATCTGAAATCCAGTTAGCATCATTGTATCCTTCTAACATAGTGGGAAATTCATTATATAAAATATCATAATTTATGGTACCTTTCAAATATTTCATCACCCTACTCAAGGCATTCCAATGATCTCGATTGAGACTTTGTGTATATCTGCTCAGTCTGCACACAATATAAGCTATATCTAATCGAGTATAATTCATCAAATGCATCAGACTTGTAATAATCTGTGCATACTTAGACTAAGCTACACCACAACCTCTATTTTTCTTTAATTGGATACTATTATCTTAAGGAGCATTTATAGGTGTGACATCAAAATGCCCAAACCTTTTAAATAACCTTTTAACATAATACTCTTATATTAACATTAGGCTACTATTACATCTTATGATTTTAATACCCCAAATAATATTGGCTTCTCTCAGATCTTTCATATCAAATTTAAAAGCCAAAAAATATTTTTTTTATTAATCACATCAATGCATGTACCAAAAATAAGCATATCATCAACATATAAGCTAATAATCACATATTCACTATCAACAGTTTTGGTGTACATACATTTATCAACTCCAACAGTTGAAAATCCATTACTAACAAAAACTTGATCAAATTTCTTATGTCATTATTTTGGTGCTTGTTTCAAGCCATATAATG
>NW_018397258.1:6390556-6417654 GCF_002168275.2 Theobroma umbraticum | reverse complement strand
TTTACAAACTTTGTTTTCTTGACTAGGAATAACACATCCCTCGGGTTGTGCCATATAAATTTCTTCTTCTAAATCACTATTTAAAAAAATGATTTTTACATCTATTTGATGAACAACAAGTTTGTAAATTGAAGCTAAGGCAAATAAAACACAAATTGATGCAATTTTTGTTACCGGAGAAAAAGTATCAAAATAGTCAATATTTTATTTTTTGATTAAAACCCTTTGCAACTAATCTATCTTTGTATTTATCAATAGAACCATCAGGATTAAATTTCTTTTTAAAAATCCATTTGCAACCAATTGGTTTGGCTCTAGTTGGTAAGTCAACTAATTCCCAAGTTTGATTTTGTAAAATTGAATCAATCTCATTTTGTATAGTTTCTTTCCAAAATGAACTTTCTTTAAAAGAAATTGCATCACTATAAGTTAAAGGATCATTATCTACAAGGTAAGCATAAAAATCATTACCAAAAGAAATTTTTTTCCTTGGTCTCTTACTCCTTCTCAAATCATCATTTTGTATTTCAAAATCATTTTTGTTAAAGGGTGCATGAGAAATTGTATTAGTTCTCAATGAAAAAATAGTCTCAAAAAATTCAGCATTCTTTGTTTCAACAATTGTATTATAATCAAGAACATCACTTGTTAATACAAGAAATCTATATGCAGAACTATGTTTAGCATAACCAATAAACATGCAATCAGATATCTTAGAATCAATTTTTCTCTTCTTAAATTCAGGGAGCATTTCCTTAGCAAGACACCCCCACACTTTCAAATATTTAAGTTAGGAGAATAACTTTTCTATAACTCATAAGGTGTCATACTAGTTTTCTTATAAGGAATTCTATTTTGAATATGACATGTAGATAATAAAGCTTCACCTCACAAATTTTCATATGCATTAGAACTAACAAATATAGAGTTCATCATTTCTTTTAATCTTCTATTTTTCCTTTTAGCCACACTATTTGATTCAGGAGAATATGCAAGAGTAATTTTATGAATTATTCTTTCTTTTTCATAAATATCATTGATCGGTATGTATTCATCCCATTTATTTGATCTAACTCTTTTTATTTTTTTATTCAATTGATTTTCTACCTAAGCTTTATATTTAATAAACATGTCAAAAGTTTCATCTTTATGCCTAAGTAAATAAACTTTAGTAAATCTAAAATAATCGTTAATAAATGTAACATAGTATTGCTTACCACCTTTAGTCATTATTTGTTTTAAATCTCCTAAATCAGTATGAATTAAACTTAATAATTATGATTCTCTATTTACTGAAATACAAGTTTTCTTAATTGATTTTGTTTCAGCACATATTTCACACTTATTAAAGCATCCATTTTTAATATTAGAAATTAAACCAAGTGATTACATTTTCTTAATGTAGGGAATGCTAATATGTCCTAGTTTACCATGTCATAAATCAATAGAGTCAATCATGTAACTAGAAGAACTGACATTTTCATTTAGAACATTGGAAATGTTAAGTACAAAGAGTCCCTGATTACAATAACCCTTACCCACAAATACATTACTTTTTATCATCACGATCTTCTCATATTCGAATGACATTTTCACCTCAACTTTGCCTAATAAGGCCACAGATACTAAGTTTGCCCTTATATTGGGAACATGAAGAACATCATTCAAAGATAAGGTCTTGCTAGATATGAGCTCGAGAAAGACTTTCCCTTTACCAAGAACTTAAGCAATTCAAGAATCACCAAGGTATATTGTCTCTTCTCCTTCCCTTATTGGAGTACAGGAGGTAAAGGCAATTTTGTTTATACAAATATGCCTGGTAGCACCTAAGTCTACTACCCATACCTTCACGCTAGCCACCGTATTTGCTTGTGAAAGGACAACAACAATTACATCATCGGATTCATTTACTTTAACTAAGTTGATTCTTAGATTAATAGGTTTGTCATTTCCTTTTACTCTTTTCCTGTATTATATTGCATGATGCCCTAGATTTCCACAAATAAAACAAACCACCCTCTTTTTGAAGGTGGGATAAGGACCTTTGGGTTTATGATAAGGTTTGAAAGGGTACCTTTGTTGACACTAGGTTCTGCCTTGTACCAAAATTAGCTTTAGTTGCAACTTCCTTAGCTTTGGAGGCATTAATCTTCCTTCGATTTGTGTCTTCAATGATGATGTGCACAATCAAGTTTGCAAGTGACAACTGCTTTTCCTTGTGCTTCAGTTGTTATTTGAATTCATTCGAGGATTTTGGCAACTTCTTAATCAACAACCTAGTGACGAACTCTTCTTACAAGTTAATTTTTTCTACCTTCAAATCATCTACCAACTTGTGGTATTCATTAATCTGACTCTTGATGTCCTTATCATCTATCATATTCCAACGATAGAAATTACCAATCACGAACTTTTGTTTCCCAACATCTTAACAGTGTATTTGGTTATCATTGACTCCCATATTTGCTTTGCTTCTTTTTAGAGACTGTATATATTAAACAACTCATTAGAAAGTATGCTAATGATTGTATGCCTGCATACCTTATTTGCGTGCATCCATGGTTCCAACATTTTGACATCATCTGGCTTGAAATCAATTAGCGTAAAAGCCACCCCATGAATATCAAAGATTGAGAAAATCCTTTCTTGCCATTTTTTGAAGTTTCTGCCCTCAAAGACTTCTATTTTGAAAATATCTAAAAATGGTTTGGCATATGAAAATGAAGGCATAGGGGGAACGGTCAATGGAGTGGGAGTTATGGTGAAACTAAACTCCTCCACTAGTAAGGCATAAGTAACCCGACTTAAATCCCACTGACCATTGGGAAGAATAAATTCCTAAATTCAACTTTGATCAATAATGTCCACTTCATTATCTTGGCAACCGCACCCAAAGGACAATCACCAATTCAAATATCTTGCTAAAATATTGTCACATAGCCATCACCCATCCACCCATCAAATATATCTTCTAAATATTTCCCATAGTTGAGATATAAAAGTCCATAAAGTTGAAGCTCCTAAATGAAATACATCATCGGGAACAAAAGAGGATTTTAGATTATACTTAGTTCCCATAAAGCCTTTGGTTTAGTGATTATTAGTCAACACAACTTAAGAATAAAAGCATCCTTCATTTTTCTCAAACATCTAATACCTAGGCCACCTTCATTCTTAGGCTTACAAGCCTCTTTCCAACTCATCATATGAACCTTCCTATTGGTTGCATCTCCACCCCATAAAAAATAACAGTAAACAGACTCAATTCGTTTACAAATGTCAATGGGAATGGTCATTGTTTGCGTTTTATAATGTTGAATAGTTGATAATATAAACTTAACCAAAGTCAATGACCAACAAAAGACAATGATGATGCCTTCCAAGAACTTAACCTATTTTTAATCTTCTCTTCCATATATTGAAAAAAAGCACCTCTCTAGCACCCATGAAACAATAGCACACCCAAATACTTGCCAGGATCACTAAAGTAGGAGAATCTGGACAAAGCCACAAGTTCACAAATAATATTTCTCGGTACATTATTTGAGCAATAAAAGGAAGATTTAGAAATTTTAACTTTTTTACCTGCACTTGAACATTTAGCTCATTGGTTGATACATTATCCTTTTGCCTAAAGAGTAGGGTTCGAATCCCCATCCCCCAATTATAAAACAAAAAAACCTTTTTGCCTGAATATGCACAAAAATCATCTAGAATACCCTTGATTACCTCCATTTGAGAGATAAAGGCTTCCGTAAATAACACAAGATCATTTATGAAAAAAATATGTGTGAAAGGGGGACTTCATCTACTCAACTTAATCGGTTTCCAACTACCTTTATCTACCATAGCTTGAATGCTATGAGCTAACCTCTCCATACATAAAACAAAAAATACGAGGATAATGAATCACCTTGTTTTACGCTCTTGGAAAGAATGACGCTGCCAGTTAACTCACCTTTCCATATTATCTGTGAGTTACAACATCTTTAACTCCGTATAATTATGTCCACCAATTGTTGAGGAATACAAGCTTCCAAAAGGGTATCATAAATAAATTCACAATAAAGGCAATTGTAAGCCTTCTCTAAATCAATCTTTACTAACATCCATCCCTTCTACCTTGCTTTTTTTGAAATGAATGTTCCACTTCTTGTGCGATAATTGTATTATCAATTATTTGCCTCCTTAATATAAAGCTAGATTAGTTGTCAGCAACCAAATAACTCATATAAGGCTTCAATTTGTTAATAATCACCTTCATCATAATTTTAAATATCACCGGAAGTAGACTTATAAGGCGAAATTAAGTAATAGTTTTTGGGACACCATTTTTCGATATTAACGTGATTATTGATCTACCCATATTAGAGCTTATATTTGCCCCTTCAAATACACTACAAACATAGTTAGTAGCAGACTTACCAATAATATCCCATTGAGACTATTAAAATAATGTAGGAAACCCGTAAGTTTTAACAGCTTTAAACGGCTTTATTTCAAATAAAGTGTCATGAACCTATTTATCATTTATAGTTCAAATTAAATTATCAATCCCCACTTGATCTAATGGAGGAAAAACCCCATGGATTGGAAACTCCGAGAGATAAGCATTATCTGAAAAATAAAAACTTTTTTAGAAATTCACTGTTAAAGTTTGTACGGCCTATTTATCATTGCACCATTCTCCATTATCCAATCACAATCAAAGGATTTTTAGTTTGTTCCTACGACACGCCATTCTAATGTGAAAATAATGAGTGTTTTGATCCCATGCTTCAACCACTCAGATTTGAATTTCTGCAATTAGTAAACTTCCTCCTATTGTAAGACAATTCATATTCCAAATGTAGATTTCTTTCAAGCTCTATAGGCCATGTTGAAGAACAGAATTCGAAAGCCTTTTCAATGCCATTTAATCTAGCTAATAACCTTTTTTTCTATAAAAAATATTACCAAAAATCACCGTATTCCATTATTTAACTTGAGTAGTGAAATTCGAAAGAGCCTTATCAATACTCAAAAACTCATCCCAAGAGGGTTGCATAAGATTATTGAAATTATTATGTGTAATCCCCACAACCTAAAAACGAAACCCAAAACTCCTATTCCATGGTTCTTTCCCATTGACCTTAACTAATATAGGCCAATGATCTATAAAACTTGTGGTAAGTGATGCACACTAGCTTCTGAAACTCCAATCTCCAAGCAATATTGCAAATTGCCCCATCTAATCTTACTAATACGAAGCCATGTTTCCATGCGAATCAAGGACCAGCAATCCTATATCAAGTAATCTATAGTCATTAACGAATTTTTGAAAAAATGTGCATGGCCTGTTACCCATCATAGAACTTTTTGCTTTCTCATGTGTGAACAGAAATGCTTTAAAATCCCTAACTAGCAGCCAACGTCTATCAACAAGAATTGCAAATTTAAATAACTCCACCTATAGTTTACATCTCAACAAAGCATTAGGATGTCCATAAATAGCTGAAAAATACCAAATCAAATCAGATGGTACCTTAATCGATACATGTAGGCATTGATAATAATTACAAATCACATTGATCTGAATATCCTTTTTCTAAAGGATCCAAATGCCACCAGAAAATCCTTGTGCTTCTACATTGTGAGATCTACTATATCCTAATTTATGGATCACATGGTTTGCTTGTAAACCACTAATGTCTCCTAAAATCATTCAAAGTTTGAATTAGGTTACTATTGTTGGCCCCTTGATAATTCTAAATGAATACGAAAATCCATTAATCAATAAAAGAATAATAGATAAATAAATAGAGACTCACTAAGTGTTCCTCATTTCCTCCACTAACATGAAGTTATCCTCATTATCAACATCTTTAGGAAAAGATTCCCCATGTCTAAATCCAACTGACTCATACTATTGCCCACTTGTAGATTTTCCTTAACTGACAAATGAGAAGTAGACATCATATGATCAATCGAAGCCATTGGTTTCATTCTAACCTTTTTCTTCAAAAAGGCTCTATTAACTACAAGTACACCATTTTTATCCAGAGTATATCTTTCTTTCCATGTATTACTACTCCACCATGTCTCTCCGTCCATACTTTCACTAATCTTGCCTTTCTAGGAATTTTGAGTGAAAGGTTAATATCTTCCACCACCTGTGTTGTCGAGTGTTTAGAGTCATCCAACATCATCGTTTGAGCAATAACATTCTTAACTTACATATTTATCTTGGAAATATCCTTTGCGTTAACTAGCTCATCACCTATTATATCCTTAGGAATATCACCTTTATCTTCAACTGCAACATCTTTTTTAGCCAACAACATCACCTCCATGCCTTGCTTTGATCCCACATCTAACTCCATCCCCACCACATCATCGACGTCTTTTGTCAATAAACCAAAACTTTCACAACCTGTATCAATTTTAATCGACTTGCTTTTAAATCTTGATTTTTTATTTGACCTTAAAGAGCGCCTATTATGACTTGGGTGAACGTCCACAACACTTGTCTTTTCTCCATCTTTACCCAAATGCTTTTCAATAAAGAATTTCGAATATTACCCTTTTCTATATTTGGCATATTGTCCATCTTTGTAATAGAATCGTCTAACATAGTAAAACAGGAACCGTTATTATTCACCTTACCACGAATGGCATTTTGTAGTGAATCTTTCTTCATATCACGACCTCGAGTTCTTTTATAAGGGACAATCATCTAAGGGCCAAATTGAAAGCTCTTTGGTCGTAACACTTCCCATATTCTCACCATTCCTTTTATCATTCTTAGAAACAATAATAATGACATTTTTACTACAAATGTCCTTAGTGTGGCCATGAATTCCACAAGTGAAACACACACGTGAGAAGCCCTCATACTCAACCACTTGTGTTCTACCATTGATGAGAAACTTTAGTATCAAAGGTTTAGAAAGGTTAAGTTCAATAGTCGCTTCAGTAAATTTCCCCTTTTCTTTGTATTCGTATTGTAATCTATTTTTAAAATTCGACCCAACACCAATGCAATTTTCCTTAATACCAATTTATGATATAGATGTAGTGGCATAGCAAGAAACCAGACCCAAGTTGTAATTGTTGATAAATACTAGTTGTCTATAGAAAATGATGGTGTCCTTAACATAACTATTGAAAAATAATGTATTTTATAAGGTTCAAACATCCTACATTGTCAAGATACAAGAAAGGTGAATGCCTTATATATGAAAACTTATTATGAGCTTGTTGCAAGCAAGGAAAATAGAGTGGGCTCACGCACACACAAGATTAGGTCAGACCTTGATAAATTTCAGATTTTGCCTCTTTATGCGCAATATACACGTGGGCTGTACCCAAATGAATTTTGGTAACTTAGCTTTCATTTTTTTAAGCTTTTTTAGCATTTGATTGAATTAGACTTAAACTCTACCATGCTTACCTAGTTCTCCTAGTTTTACTCCAACATCTATTTGACTAGTTATAACATATGCTTGACTCAGTATACATGCTGACTAGATTTTTCTCTAACTCTTTGAGGCTTTTTCTTAACTCTCTAATCTGGTGCAACATTCACTTTATTTGGTGTAATGTTCACTTCATTCCCTACTTATAAATACAGCTTCACATCCTCACTCATAACACACACTAAAGCTTCTCATCTTTTAAGTCTTCTCTGCTTATTTTCTCTGTTTTCTTTCTTTCCTTGCTAGGTTCTTTCTTCATGTTGTTCCTACCATCCCTTATTAGTTTGCACAAACTATAAGAAAAGGTCTCTTGAATCTTGGAAGATAACTGCTATAATCCTTTTGCATCGAGTTTTATACTCTGAAAGGGTAAAAATTATCTTTAAGGACAATGATACCATGCCTCAGACTTCTTTATGTTCTTACTTGCTTTATTTTATTTTTATTTATTTCTCAATTCCTACTAACAATCTTAAGGATAATGGATTCTCACGTTGATAATGTTGCTACCACTGTTCCTACTGCTGTGTTTGTCAATCTCGATGGTAAATCCATTTAGATTTGTGTTAGAGTTCTTTTAGGTAACCTTGATGTTAAATTGGCAATCCAATCAAGTAGAAGTAAGATATCGGTGCTTTGTTTCCTGATATAAATGCGAATTCTTTCAATAATTCAATAACTTTTCAAAGTCAACATGTCCATTTCTTTTCCAACTACTACTCATCATAAGGCTGTTTTCAATATTTATACACCTCACATGAATGCCTCAATTTAGAGGTAACTCATTTTTCGAATCGTTTTCTCTCTTTAATCTTTATTCTTTCGATCAATTTGTAAACATAATACTGCATAAAATTTTCTGCCTTAAAATAATTGTAGAAGGCACATTTCCCTTTCTCCCAAAATATAAAATTCATTAATTTATCATCTTGGGTCCATATTTGTTAATGTCCATGCTATGATAGGGCTTCATCCATTAACATTAGATATTTTCATATAGCATATCAATTAACATTTAATTTAACCAAAATTTTAAGTGTTGATTTGTTTTTCCACATGTTAATAGTACTTTCTCTTTTTTTTTTTCCATAAACTCAAAAAAGGAAAAGCTTTGCGTTAACATCTTCCAATCAACTTGATTTTTTTTTTTCATTGAATGATGACATTTTGAGGTTATATTAAAATTGTGATATACAAAATATTTGGCGTTTTTCACTTGCGTGATGAATTATTATTCTTTTAAAAAATTGAAATTTAAGATTTTAATTCAGATTTTCTTATACTTTAAAAAATGAAAATTAAGACTATTGACAGTATCATTATATATATAAGAACAATATAAAATTCACAGCTGATATCTTTTTATTATTAAAATTAATTGAGTTATTGATAAAATTTTAATTATTTTTCATCTACTTGGGTGTATGTGTGTGTGTATATATATATTCAAGCATTTAGCTCATTAGTTGATACATTATCTCCTTATCTAGAGAGTAAAATTCAAATCCTTCTTCCTTTAATTATAAATGTATATATATATATATATAGAAGATTTTGAAAATCAACAATAGTTAATTCGGTTGTCCTTTTGCAAAAGCGATAGATGTTGTTGTGGCTGTTCTTGGGGCCAATCGTCCATATGCATGAATCATGCATCTTGCTTTGCTTCCTTCATTCAAAAGAATTAATAAATGAATGAAAGAAAGGAAGAAAAAATCATTAAAAAGTTAAGAGGATCCTACATGGAGAAAGCTTCATCTTTGACATATGTGGAGTTGATTAATAGCATGATGTGCCCGCTAGAAAAGGAAAAGAAAATGAAAGGGGAAATTAAATGTGGTGGGAAATGTATACTATGTATAGTGCTCCTATTTTTGTTTGGTATAAAGGAATCACTAGAGAACAAGAGAAGTTTACTTTCACTAAACTCGTGCTGATCCGCAAGCATGACCTGCTTTGGGTCCGATTTGTTATAAGCTCGGAGCTCAATCTGAAATCTATCATTTCATTGAATAAATAATTAATAAATATTTATCTCATCGACTCAATGATCCTATAAGTTGTTAGTGTATACGTAAAGCAAAAAGTAAAAGTAATAATTTAAATACTTTCAACAAATGTTTGCTTTGACATATAATTTTGATAGATTTGTTAATTGTTTATATAGCACATAAACATGTCCATTACATGTAAATATGTGTTATCAATAACATTTTTTTATATATTTTGAATTATAATTGTAAGCTTTTTTTTAAATATAAGTAATTTAATAATAGAAAATTCCCGAAGCATACATAGAACAAAATTAAAATTTTATTATCTATAAAAAAAGAAATTAAAAATATTAGGTTTAAATACTAAAAGAAAACCCTGAATTATTGTATTTTATGCGAATTGACTATTATTCTTAATTTTATTATGCCTAAAAAATCTTTATTGTATGATTTGTACTTATAAAAACCCTTAACTCTACTTAGAAAAATTGACAAACGTCATACTCAATGTCAATTGATATTTTTTGTCTACATGTCATACAACGTTGTTATATGGTAATCGATCACATCGGTTATTATGTGATTATCTAGCCACATCATCAAGGCATGTCATGTGTCACATAAATAGAAAATGTATGTTAGTATTTGATTTCACTATTGTTAATTTTCTTTTAAAATTAAAAGTTTGTGTGATACAAATTGAAATATAAAAATTTACTATGTATAATTAAAGAACATGAGCTTTTTCACATAAAATGCAACAATTTAGAAGTTTTTTTCTTACTATTTAAGCCTATATATTATAAATAATAGAAACTCACTTTGAATTGGATTAGAATTTTATACCTAACTCAATTACTAATTTTAAAATTAATAAGTTTTAGATTTTAAATGCAGAAGCTTTTAAATATAAATTTTAAATTGTATATATAAATATTTGTATTGTATTTCAAGTAAGTTTTTATTTGCCTTGTTACAGTCTTGGATATAAAATTCAACTATCTTAATGGTTTTTAGTCAAAAGTAAGAAGTAAAATGAAATTATAGGAATCCTTAGCTCATTAAATTAGTCTACACATTTTTTATTATAAAATTAAAATGAAATTTCTCAAAATAATGTTAAAAATTACAATGAACTAAGAATTAAAAAAAAGGGAAATTATTTAATATTTTTCAGATAAAGTATTTAAAAGTTTTTAAACATGTTTTTATTGATCTGAATGACTGAAAGATTGAATTAGTAATCCAATAATTCCACATTTGGAACAAATCATTATCCGGTCTAATTCTAATGACTATGGTATAAAGTCACATTTGCCTCTCAAATTAGGAGAAAGAGCATAAATCCCATGCAGAAGCCAATGATGTTAAGTCGTCATAAATCACCTAATTATTGCTAGAAAATGAGTTCTATCTGTGCATAGAGATGTTTTTTATTATTCAAGTGAACTCTTATTGCAGGGAGGAAGACAATCACGTATAAATCAATTACATGATTCATTAGTTGATGTGACACCGTTTTTAGTGTTACAAGTTAATATATAAAATGTAACTCTTTAAAAGAGAACACGTTCATTAATTGTATTTGGATCAAAACACTACTTTAAATCTCATGTTTCATTTTCGTATTGGTTTAGATTGTTAATTTTTATCAGATTTTCTCTTTTGCCATTGGTTTAGATTGTTACATTTTTATCAACAGTTTTCTTTTTATAAATAACTAATTATTATCTTAAAAAAAAAAAACAGATTTATGATGAACATAGATATTGTGTTTTTTTTTGTCTTCACTTACCTTTCTCATATTTTTTCTTTATCAAAATTTCTGATTTATTTTCAACATAATAAATTTATCAACTATTCTCCTGCCTATTAACTTCTGTAATGGTCTGTTTGGAATCTGCTTCAATTGCTAACTTGCGAAGTCCTACGATGCCCATTGAATTCCAATTCTCGAAGGCAAATAACTCAGCAGTTGAAGTCCCAAACAAAGCAGGCTGACATGCAACTGCACTAAACATCACCTCATCAAAATGGTCGTGGGCCATCACTCGTAACCTGGCATATAACTGAAGTAACATTTCCACACTGATTTACAATTCCCTCCGTTTGCGGAGTCCGCACTGTTTTCTTCCTAGACTTTTTCTGTGCTGCAGCTTTAGTTCCATGTGGTGTAAAAAGTATTCTTGCAGCCATAAGAATGCACAAACACTAGCTTTATCAATGGTAAACACTTTCGTTCATGCAATCAATTGTTCCTATTTGTCCAGATCGTCCAAAGCAATAAGTAAAATGAAGCCAAATCACTTATTAATCCGAACATTGCTCTGAAAAGTTTTATCAGGAAGCATTGCTTGCCATAACTATCTACGAACGAAGTCTCATAATGAGAACCACATGCACGACACAGAGTGGTCGATCTGTAGCTCCATACCCCATCTCTCTAATGCATCCCGCGTGGGCAAATTATTCCACTGTGAGCGCCATTATAATACAGTTTGACTTTGAGAAGACTTGAGCATGCCATATATCCTGCCAACTAATTTCATTTATTGGTTTGCATCAGTTAAGCTTTTCGCTGAATGGTGAGCTGATCCGCAAGCAAGGCCTGCTTTGAGGTCTGGACTTGTTCACCTCCATCACCTCAATCAAAATTTATTATTTTACTTTAGGGAAAAAGCATTTGAATCTTATAAGAGATTACATGTTCGAATAATGTTAAATTTATTGTTTTATTAAATAAATATTATTACTAATTCATTTATCGACTCAATAATCATATAAGTTTATGTAACATAATAGCCTACCACATAAAGTGCAAATTTGAAATAATAATTTAAATTTTTTACAACAAATGTTTTGCACAGAAATTTAATTTTAATAGATATATTTGTCATATAGCACATAATCATGGGCATTACACATAAACATATGTGTCATTAATTACTTTCTGTTAAAATATTTATTTTTAAGTATAAGTAAGTTTTTATTTTTCAATGTAAGTAATTCAATAATAACAAAATCAAGGAGTGGACTTAGAATAAATATAAAATTTTCTTCTCCAGAAAAAAAAAGAAATTAAAAAAATTATGAAAAATTAAAAAATCACTTTGAATAGAACTTATCTAACTCAATTGCTAATTTTATATTTATAAGTTTTTTTACATATAAATAATTTATATATTATTATATTTCAAGTAAAATTTGATTTGCTTTATTGTAGTCTGGTAGATAAATTCAACTATCTAAATGGGTTTAAGTCAAAAGTAGGAAGTAAAATGAAATTAAGGATCCTAACTCATTAAATTAGTCTACATATATGTTTTTCAATAAAAAAATAGAGATGAAATTTCACGAGTATGTTTTTTTGTTGCAGTGAATTTAGGGGAAAAACAAAGGTAGCTTATTGAAAGGTGTCATTTGGAGATGCCAAAATCGTATTGATTGAAGAGCTTTTAAGATAATGCTGCTGTTGTGTTATCCATAGATGATATAGATGTTAGTATTGGGTACACGCATTTCACGGGGTTTCCACTTCTGGCGTTCATACTGATAAGGATTAATTTGTACAATAATTCTGGTTAAATTTTGAATTAATGTTGTCATCCATTTAATCTTCAATATTAATTTGTTACTCCATCCGCAGTCTCACACTTTTGAGCTAAAGCATGGCCACTGACTTCACTGAGCAAGGAACTAACCAAGGAAGTCAGATGCGTCACAGTCCAAAAATCATACAAAGGAAACCCTCTTGTGATTCGTTAGACTTCGAATCTGCCGAAGTTGCTGGTTCTTATCAGGGCCACGGCTTCAAGGTTTCTTTTTGCCAACTTCTTTGTTGTACTAGTGAATAATGAAAGAACAATATGTAATTTTTCTTTTTTTGGGTTTTGTTTTAGCGCGGGAAGGATGTGAGCTGGTAGGTGATCTTGAATCTAGCGTTCCAGAGCTTAGGAATCGTATATGGAGATCTTGGGACTTCACCTCTCTACGTTCTTCCCAGCACTTTCAATGATGGAATCAAGCACAGTGATGATATTCTTGGAGTTTATTCATTGATCTTCTATACCATCACTCTCCTCCCTTTAGTCAAGTACATCTTGATTGTCTTACGTGCCACTGATAATGGAGACGGTACGTATATTCCCGAGTTTTGTATCCCAAAAAGGATTTCAAGTTTGTGTAATACATACAATGAGAAAAGGTCGTCCTAGTATAAGAACTAATTACTGATTTAATAATGTAAAACTGGACAGGAGGGACATTTGCTCTGTACTCGCTCATATGTCGATATGCGAATGTGAGTTTGATCCCAAGTCAACAAGCGGAGGATCATGATGTTTCCAATTTTCAGATCGAGTTGCCAAGCAGGCGGCTGAAAAAGGCATCAGCACTCAAATCTAAGCTAGAGAAGAGCCAGTTTGTCAAGTACTTCCTATTGCCTTCCACCATGATTGGAACTTCTATGCTCATTGGGGATGGCATCCTCCCACCCTCCATTTCAGTTTTAGTGATAACATTTTCCATTCACTGCCTACTATTTCTTTTGTTTGGTGCGCATGGTTTTCTGACTATCAAGTCACTTTTTTGCTATGACTTGACTTGTAGTATTATCAGCAGTGGGGGGCATCAAGCAAGCTACACCTGCGATGACACAAGGTTCTATCCCATTTTGTGTAACACATTGCCAATTCTTGTTTCAACTTACAAATGACTATTTCTTCATTTCTTTATCCCTAAATTTCGTTTCTGGCAGATATGGTTGTTTGGATATCAGCAGCTATCTTGGTCTTCCTCTTTATGATTCAAAGATTTGGGACTGACAAAGTGGGTTACAGCTTTGCTCCTATAATGTGCGTATGGTTCGCGCTTATTGGTGGGATTGGCCTCTACAACTTCATTAAATTTGATCCACTAATTGTCAAAGCTATAAATCCACAATACATTATAGCCTATTTCAGGAGGAACAAAATGGCTGCTTGGATTTCCCTTGGTGACATTATCCTTTGCATAACAGGTTCAGATCTTTTGTTCCTTTTTTTATGTTCATGTATAAGCTGTTTGTATTGAGAAGGTGAAACTGAAAATTTAGGACTCATTTTGTTCGTCTTAATGCAGGAGCTGAGGCATTATTTGCTGATGTCGGGCATTTTACTGTTCTATCCGTACAAATAACCACATGTACTATTGTCTATCCAGCTATTTTGTTAGCATACACTGGACAAGCCTCCTTCCTTCGCAAGCACCAACACTGTGGTGCTGATGGCTTCTACAAATCTGTACCAGGTGAATAATAATTGCCTATTGACAGTTTTGTTTTCCTAACAAGTAGACGAAATTTATCTACTGAATATAATCATATACAGTTTTTCCTTGCTTATAATTCATAGTTGCACTGCAGGCCCTTTGTATTGGCCAATGTTCGTGGTAGCTGTGTTGGCTGCCATCATAGGGAGTCAATCATTGATTTCAGGGACTTTCTCTGTAACCCAACAGTCACTTGCACTAGGATGTTTCCCTGTGTGAAAGTGATACGCACATCAGCTAAGTACCAGGGACAAGTTTACATTCCTGAAATCAATTACCTTCTTATGCTAGCTTGTGTAGGAATTACTCTTGGCTTCAGGACTAGAGACAAGATTGGCAACGCGTATGGTAATCCACTGGCCTTGATAATATTTTATCCTTTTTTATTCAATGGAGAAAAGATTTGTTGCTGTCGCATCTTGAATTTTGTCAATCTTTTAGTAGTTTGATAATCAACATTGAAACTAATTAATGACTATTTTTGCTATAGGGATTGCTGTGGTTTCTGTAATGCTACTTACATCTTCCTTGTTAGTACTGATAATGATAATTATATGGAAATCCAACATTCTTTTTATAATCTATTATGTTCTTGCCATCGGCCTACTAGAGCTAACCTATTTGAGTTCGGTCCTCTACAAATTCGAAAGTGGAGGGTACTTACGATTAGCTCTGGCAGCAGTTCTAGTGACCGTGATGATTGTTTGGAGTAGTGTGCACCGGAAAAGGTACTATTATGAGCTCCAACACAAGATTTCTGCTGCAACGCTACAAATGATAACCACGGACACAAACTTGTCTAGAATTCCTGGGCTTGCCTTGTTTTACTCGGAGGTTGTTCAGGGTATTCCACCCATCTTCAAGCACTATGTGTCTAATATACCAGCACTGCACTCAGTTCTTATTTTTGTCTCCATAAAATCAATGCTCATTAGCAAGGTTAGGCCAGAAGAACGGTTCCTCTTCCTAAGGCTAGAACCAAAGGAGCTTCACATCTTTCGATGCGTTGTTAGGTATGGTTATAAAGATGTACAGGATAAGCAAGAGCCGATTGAGAATCAGTTGGTTGAAAAGCTAAAGGAGTTTATAAGAGAAGACTTTCTGTTATCGCAATCTCAAACAACGCGGAATGATGGGGAGACAACCAACGAGAATGGGGAGTTGCAAAGCGAGTTAAGTGGTAAGCAGGAAGAACACGAGAATCTGGCAGAATCAGACCAAGATAAGCTACGAGCGGCTGTGGAAAGAGAAATTGAAGTAGTGAATAGAGCATCGCAAGCTGGGGTTTTCCACTTGATTGGTGAAAATGAGGTGAGTGCTGGCAAAGGAGCAGGTATAGCAAAGAAGATTTTGATAAATTACGCTTACAATTTCTTGAAGAAGAATTTGAGGCAAAGCGATAAAGTATTTCAAATTCCCCGTGAACGGATGCTCAAAATTGGGATGACTTATGAGCTTTAGGGTATGTAACTGGAATTGCCTGCTCAAAAGAGGAATATGAACATTGAACTTGCTCCAAATTCTCAACTCTTTCTTTTCTAGTATATGTTGAACTGATGATTAGTATAGGACTAACAGAAGATCGCATGTGATTCTTTTTCTCTTTTTCTGGTTTTCCCTGTTTGTGGAAACGTCGGATATCTATGTAGTCGATTGATATAGCAATGAAAGGAGGTTATTTTAAGTACAATGGATTACCATTAGCATTGCCGATATTTTCTCTAGTCCTGAAACCAAGAGTTGATTCCCACACAAGCTAGCATAAGCAGGCGAATGTAAAATCAAGTAGACTTAAAGATAACTGCTGCAAGCAAGGACTAGCTCGAAATAAGGGCAGGTCTTGTCCCCAGTGATAGGCACAACTATCCTACAAGGTCCAGGGGGAGAGCCTCTGGCGCTTGAGTGCGAAACATTCTACACAATGTCCCTTGAATTACAGTCAATTATAGTGAATGTAACTAACCACTTGGCAAGGATTTTTCTTAAACACCACTAATAATAGAATCAGATTGGAAAGATGGAAACCTTTTTATTACTTGAAGCAAAATTGAATCTTTACATCAGAAGAAAAAGGCTGAGAGTTTGTTAAAATATCTTCAGTAAAAGTGTTAAATGAAAGCAGCACCTACATTTACAAAATGTAATACCAAAAAGTGATGAAAGCAGCAATGCCGCTCAAGATACAAAGTCTGTCTAACCTGCTTTCATTCCTTATTTTCTCCTCTTTTAACTCACTCTGTACTTTTGAGTACAAATGACAGGACTCAAGAACTTCACTGTAATTTTTGCTCCGGTGGCAGCTCAGAGCTTCCTTCAGAATAAGCAAACTGTTTCTTCCATTAACATGTGCACCTTCCATATCTTCCAACTGCATGCTCAGCTCTGTCAATTTGAGAGTTGTCTCTATACCTTCGCCCTGTGTGTGGATGACTCTGAACTTCATGATAAGAATGCACTCTACTACTTGACATGGAAGGATGTCCTTGGCAGGAAGAACAGACCCAAACCTTATCACAAAATCCTTGTCCGTGGGCCAATGCCTCTGTCCACCAAGAGGGCTCCAGCTGGCAAGATTAGCAGCTTGCTTAACTTTTCTGTTTACAACAATCCAACTAAGGCGGAGGCCATCTCGGAGCTCCTTCCACAGTTTCCCATCTTTCCGTTCCTTTTCCATAGAGATAATTGGTGGCAGACCATCAGAAACTGAAAGGGTAACCTCACCTTCATTATCATCATCTCTAGCAGCATATGTAAGAAGATCAATCCGAAATGGGCAGTTGTAAAACCAACTATTGGATCCATTTGCATTAGGAATACCCCACAGGACTTTTGAACAGATTGTTTTATCTTTATACCTGATATCTACAATAGAAACAAAATCTAATGGTGAAATACTTTCAACCCCATCGGTGTCACCATAATATTCAGCTTCAGTCCATTCTTCAGGGTACTCAAGATAGTCATTCCACTGATACTCTGTTACTTCCTTATTAACGATAAGCGGGAAACAATCTGCATAGAACTTTCTGAATCCACCAATCGAAGAAATCAAACTTTTAACATCTTCTCTGTTCGTTGAAGGCCACATAGTAGAACAAACATTTTCCCATAGTCTCTCCTCTCTTGAGATTGAACAAAATGTCGCACATGCACATGCTGCAGTGGCCAAAGTTGGGCCATCAAGACGCCTCAATATGTCGTAGAAAAGATCACTACTCAAGGATGCCATGCTCTCAATGGTTGCTACTGACATAGCTCCCCACCTCCAATCTACATCAAAACACATTAAATGGAATTATTGATAATTACTCAACTATATAAGTTTGGCATTTGAGTATGCACATGACAAGGTTATGTGGCACAGTCCACACTAACCTGCAAAGTATTGATTTGATAATTACTCAACTATATAAGTTTGGCATTTGAGTATACACATGAGAAGGTTATGTGGCACAGTCCACACTAACCTGCTTCAGTTGTAAGTACACAACCAATGTGGGATTCATGGTCCACTATCCTTTGGTTGTAAGTACACAACCGATACGGGATTCACGGTCACACTATCGTTCAGTTGTAAGTAAACAACCGATGTTGGATTCAAGGTTCACTATCCTTCAGTTGTGTAACTAGACAACCGATGTGAGATTCAAGGTCCACTGTCCCTCAAATTGTGCTCCAATACCAACTATCATGGTCCACACCAATCTTTTTTTTGAAAAGTACAAATTTCACAGGGAAGAAAACCTCCCTTGCCAAGAACAAAAGGAGGATTTAAGGGCGTTGTGCATTTCCCTAGCATAATGGCCTAAAAACCTCAACATTTTCTGCACAAGAACAAAATCTCTCATGACACAAAATAACTCATCAGTCACCAAAACAAAAAATAAATCCCCCTCCCTCTTACATACAACAGTGTACCCACCCCTTACAACATAAAGCACACTATTTACATCATTAATAAAGCTGAAAACCTGAAGCGTCAAAATCAAGTCCAACAATCAACAAAGATAAAACCAGGGACAAAACACAGACAAACTCACAGAAAGCAGTAAGTGAAATTCCACTTCCCCTGCCAGTTCCTCCATCCCGATCAAATTCTCCCCATCAGCCTAATCAAAATATAAAGGAGCTCCTCTTGTCAGTTAATCCCAGTTTTAGCAAAGTTGTCAGCCATTTGATTTTTCTCTCTATAAATGTGTTTAACCTCCCATACATTAATTTCCTTCTTTAATCTCTCAATGTGAAGGATCCATTTCTGCAATCTCCCAGTTGCTTCTTCTAGTCTATTAGCCCACTTCACCGCATTTCTAGAGTCACTTTCCACAATTAATATGTGTGATTGGGCCCATTTTGATGCTGAAAACAGAAGGTAAGCTTCTCTAATAGCTCTAATCTCAGCAATGGTGGAGCTCCCCACCCCAATAGATATGGAGAATAAAATCTTAACATGCCCATCTTTGTCCCTTAAAACCCCCCCAATTCCAGCCTCACCTGGACAGCCTTTGGCTGCCCTGTCAACATTAAATTTCAATATTCCTTGGCCTGGTTTACTGCATCTTTCAGCCACTCTCTCGTTGTTTGCATTCTTTACAATAGCTCCCAGAGTTGGGTTCCTAAAAGTGTCCAAAACAGTACCGTTTTCAAAGTGTCCACACCAATCTACAAGTTGAAACAGTGTGAACACTTCAATACCCAGTCTCACTTTAGTACATTACAGATATGGGATTCATAGCTCCCCTCTGGACCTTGACACTATGCTTCCAATTGGCCTAAAAAACTCCACAATAAAAAATGACCAAATTCCTCATTCCACTTCAAAAAACATACACTTTAGAGAGCTATTCTAACTCAATGAGTTGCACCCAAGCATTTGGCTCATTGGTTGGTGCATTATTCCCCTGCCTAAAGCACAGGTTTCAAATCCCCCTCCCCAAATAATTACAAAAAAAAAAATTCTAACTCAATGAGTTTTGTACAAAACTCTAGTCATAACTGAAGAAAGAAATAATGTTGCATCCTTTGATGGAAGCAACAAATAAGTCCAAAAAGAGGCTTACTCAACTTTCAAGAAAAGGTTTTATTACTTAACAAAAATGAAAAATGCTTTTCTCTCCAAGATGGCAGTGTTTATTCTATTCAAATAATGCTAGTAATACAGTCCGAAAACATATATGCAGCAACAAATGAAACAGTCAGGATTAACTTCTCGTAGATTTGAGAACATAACTCGGTGAAACCGAACTCCTCAAGCGCACATAATATGGCTAATGCAACAACATCCAAACACCCACAAAAATTATAGAACATCCACATAAAAAGTCAAACAAGTAGGCTTCAAAAATGTAAAAGTTATCCCAAAATCGACCAGACTTGCATAACCATACTGGGTAACAATATTATTCAAAAATACAAAAATAAATGAATCAATTAATAAAGATATCTATTTATACATGTGCAGTAAGAACCAAGATTCCAAAACTCTATTTCAAATTATCATCACAGATCAATCCACAGACACCAACACATGCACCGAAATCCAATCATAATAAAAAAAATTTAACCTTTTTGGGGTAGTTGGGGACCCCCATTAATTTTTACCCAACCCAGAAAAACAAAAAACAGCCAAAACAAAAAATAAAAAAGAAACCAAGGAGATTACCTTAAATTGGACGTGGAAATGTATGAAACATGATGGTGAAGCAAATCTAGAAAGGGAAGTGACAGACGGAAACAGGAATCAGAATAGGTTGTTATTGTTTTGAAGTAGTTGGAACTACGAACAAGCAAAATAAAAGGGAAGAGAAGATCTAAAATGGTATGGCGGATTCTGGGCTTATTTGGGTTCTGATTTTAGTGTGAGGTCAAGCGGTTTTGAGGTCATTTTCGGCTCTGCCTTCTTGGAAGCTTGCTTAGGTACTGTGCATGTCTGCACCTTTGAAGTTCGTCACGTTTAGGATTTGCTGTCCCTCTTCCTCTGTTTTCTCCGGTTCTCATGATCCAGTTCATTACTTTCCACGCATATCTCGCCACGTCATTATCTGATTTTTTTTGATTGGATAGAACCCAAAAGATCATATGTTAGGCGTTGAGGACCACGTCATCCCATGTCCTGCAAAAACGTTCTATGTCGGTCGTGTAGATACATGCGAATTAAAATTTATTTTGCCTTTTATAAAATTAAAAAATTAATAAACCATAAAAATATTAATCAGAATGAAGTGTTACTTGAAGAATAAAAGGAAGAATCCGTTCGAAAATCTTAAATTATTTTTTGAAATAATAATATGTTGTTTATCTATTTTATTTTCCTGCGTTACATACTCCTTTAATTCTTAGATGACATGGTGGGAAAAATAGAAACTTTTCTGCAATTCTAATTCAGATTTTTTTTTCCTTTTTGTTGATAGTGTAGAGAAATTTAACATTGGTTGTTCATATTATCTTTCTGATAAACTTCAAATATTTCTCACCTGAGCACCTAATACAATTTCTGTTCCATAAATGTGTGATCTGAACTTCAAAACCATTAATTTATTCTGTCAATATGAATTGGATAAAGGCATACTAAAGTTTTAGGAGCTTGTTGTAACATAATTAAGAATAAAAGCAAGAGGACTGGAACATAAGATAGAGTTCATTCTGAAACCTTAAAGTAGCAAAACAGTTTATGCTTTGATGTTTCCTATGACATTGTTAGCAGTTTTCCTTGGACGGCTATGCATCGGCAGGATGTGGATCAAGCAGAATCGCGGAATTTGCATTCTACCCCAGTGGTTCGGCCCTTTTGGACCTTCCCAAATTGGAGAATCTTTTACAGATGATTGCTCTTAAACGGCTAATGAAGCTTGGACGCTTTCTCTTCCTATGTTTATCCTCAAAACTGTTTCCCACAATCTGAATATTTTAACGCAAAATTAGATTCAAAACATTTGAGTGTATATCTTATTCAAAACCTCTTATAGAATTTGCAGTATTTGTTCCATCAACATCTTTAGTGACATTGTATTATCTTCTGAATTGGCGTAACTTTTCATATTTTCACAAGGGCCACCACCAACCTGAAGCAATCTGCATCCTTCATTATTCATCAACACAGGATGGTTATATTGATTACTCCTCCTAGCAGGTTTCTTTGAAGAATACCATTTTGAACATAGCAGGACCTAACGATATTAAAGAAGGAAAAAAAAATGAAAATCATTGAGCACAAAGATTTCGATTTATGCAACGAAAACGACCTCAGGTTTGATCCTTTTAATATTCATTAATGGGCCCTACTGCTAAAATGGAAGACATTACTGGAGTTGGGAAATGAAGCACGCCGCCCTGATTTGCGCGATTGTCATCATCGATGATAGTGCTGATTGGGAGGAGCCAATTCAAGAAAATGACTCAAAAACAATAAATACCAAGATGAGCTGTCAGGTACGGCTTCTTCCTTTTTTTTGGGAGGGGGGGGGTTGGGAATTAAATATATAGGAAAGGAAAGCTGCAGGTAACCTAAATTGGGAGAAGTAGCACTAACATAATAAACTGGCCTCAGATAAAAAATAAAAAAAAAAGGAAAAGAATGGGGTAAAAGCGAGAGAGGGCCACTACTTTACTCTACCCCGATGGCCATGCCTTCTCTGCTTGATGCGGCGCCATTGCCACCTGGCGGTGGAAAAAGACATTTCCATTCCGGGACAATATCATCTGATTGCATTGCTGCATTGTAGCAGCCCACCCATGAAAAATTAGACAAATTAACAAATGGTTGCACCTGTCACCATAAATTATAGCAGAAATTCAGACATGTCACGCACTCTAATTAACCGACTTCTGCTTCATCTTCAATGCTCTGTGACTTAAAATTGTAAGGTTGAAAGTTGATTAGCCAGACGAGTGAAAAAACACCGTCCCAAACAAGCGAAGCTAAGGTTTTAGGTGTGCTGTCCATTAACTTGGGCTACAACCTGCAAACATCACCACAATTATTTATGATCATTATCATGATGGAGAGAGTTTCAATTCAATTAAAGCAATATTAATCCGAAAATGGAGATTACACCAGTTCTTTATTACTAATCTTTAAAGAATTATCGTTTATTTTTTTTATTTGGTTAAATTCTTCAAGCCAAAGGCGGGAAAGGGAAAGAGGCGACAAGCCGATTACTTGTTATTATTACTAACCTAGAAATCCGAATCCAAAAAATTACTTGCAAACAAATAGGACCAGTAAGCGAACAACGCCTGTTCACACTTGTCATAAGACTTCATATTTCGTAGTTTTCTAATTTCTTCGATCAATCACTTTTTTTAAATTTTTTTAAATTTTTTTGTAGATATTTATTTTTATTATTTATATTTAGATTTTGATGTAAAATAAATTAGATTAAGATTAGAATTTAATTTATCCATCTAATTTCTTAGTATTTTCTTTATTTTGTAAATTTTATCTAAATAAAAAGTTATTAAGATTCTTAATAAGTATCTTAGGTAAGACCATCACTAGCTAAAGTTGAATCTCTTACATTTTTTAACCATATTCATATGATATATGTGGATTTATACATCCACCACGTAGACCATTTAGATATTTTATAATTTTAATTTGTGCATCGACTAGATGGTCACGTGTGTATTTATTATCAATTTGTAATTTGACATTTGCAATCATTCATTTACAAGCACATTTTTCTTATTACGTAATTAAAACTATTCATCTAAACGATGCTGGTAAATTTACATATCAAACGTTTAATGAATATTACATATTAGATGCAATAACTGTTGAACAACTTGTTACTCATGTTCATACACAAAATGATTCAACAAAATCGTTTATTAAATATTTTCAACTAATTGCAAAGCCATTACTTTTGAAATATAAACTCTTAATTTCTGTTTGGAGGCTAGCCATTTTTGATGCAACAACACTTATATGCATCAAGCTAATGAATTATTATAAATTTTCCCTTATACAATTGATTTAGGGTCAAAAATAAAATATTTTTCATCTTAAAATTTTTAGATGTGCGGTATATGTTTCAATTGCTCCATCACAACACACAAAGATGAGTCCTCAAAGGAGGTTAGAAATATATGTTAGATACAAATCTCCATTTATAATTAAATATTTACAACCATTAATAGGAGATTTATTTATGGTAAGATTTGTCGATTGTTATTCTGATGAAACAATTTTTCTAACATTAAAGAGAGAAAATAAACAATTAGAAAAAGAAATTTTTCTAGAGGATCAATATTAGCATTATCTAATATTGATTCTCACACAAATCAATGTGAACTTAAAGTTCAAAATATAATTCATTTGTTAAATATAGCAAATTAATTATCAAACGTATTTACTGACCTAAGAAGAATAAGTAAATCTCATATACCAACTGTAGAAGCTACTATTGAAATTGATGTCCCTATAAGAAAAGGCGTAATAAAAGCATGGAGACCAATTGGTTCCAAAGATAAAAATTCTCAAAAAAAGAAAAGAAGCAAATATTCAAAATAGTCAAAAAAAAATAGAAACTTTAAATGTGACTCTTGACATAATTAATAAAATTTTCTAAGAAATTCAGGTACTTGAAATAATTGAAAATGAAGAGATCTCAATCAATTATTTCATAATGAAAAAATATATAATCGAAATGAAATAAACATCTACGATATTTTTGCATATAATGTAGCACTCAATATTAAGAAAGAGAATGAAGTTCTTGAACTTACATATATTAAAAAATGTAGAAATAGAAAATGATTGGTCAATGTGAAAAGACGCAATTAAGGTGAAATTGAATTCACTTACAAAACATAAAGTTTTTGGATCTATAATTCGTATACCAAATGGCGTAAAACCAATAGGACATAAATAGGCATTGATGTAAATATAAAATGAGAAAATTAAAATTGTGAGATATAAAGCATGGCTTGTCGCACAAGATTTTACCCAAAGACTTGGTATTAAGTATGAAGAGATATATTTTATGTGGTACATGTAATTATAATTTTATATTAATTAGTCTAATAATATATAAAAAGATTGAAATGCATCTAATGAATGTAACTATAGCCTATTTATATGGCTCACTTGATAACAATATGTATATGAAAATCCTTGAAAGATTTAAGTTTCCTAAAGCACAAAATTCAAATTTTTGAAAAACTTATTCAATTAAATTAAAAAAATCTTTATATAGATTAAAGCAATCCAGGCGTATGTGGTATAATTGTCTTAATGAATATTTATTGAAAAAAAATGATAAAAATGATCTTATATACCCATGTGTTTTTATAAAAAAATTTAGATCTTAATTTGTTATAATTATTGTTTATATTGATAACTTAAGCATTATTGAAACTTTTGAAGAATTATCAAAAGCTGTGTACTACTTAAAGAAAAAATTTTAAATCAAAGATAGTGAAAAAATTAATTTTTATTTGAGTCTTCAGATTGAGTACTTGACAAATCGAGTTTTTGTCTATCAATTTAATTATATAGCAAAAGGATTAAAATGATTTTATATGAACAAAACACATCTATTAAGTTCACCAATGATTGTAAGGTTACTAGACATGAAAAAAAGATCGTTTCCGACCTCATGAGGATGATGAAGAATATCTTAGTCCTGAAGTATCATATCTTATTGCAATCGGAGTACTGATATATCTTACTAACAATACATAACTTGATATATTATTTGTTATAAATATTAACAAGATATGATTCTTCCCCAACTCAAAGACATTGAAATGAAATTAAACATATACTTCAATATCTTCAACGAACAATAGACATGGGTTTATATTTCTCAAATGTATCAAAATTAAATTTAATTGATTATGCATATGTACAATATTTATTTGATCCACACAAAGGTTGATTTCAGATATGTTACTTATTCATATGTGAAGCTATGACTATTTCATCACGTTCTATAAAACAAACTATAGTTACTACTTCTTCTAAACATGCAAAAATTTTAATAATTTATAAGGTAAATCATGGACGGGTTTGGATAAGATATATAACTTAATATATTTGAAAAACATGAAGCTTGTCAACTAAAAAGAAATTTCAACAACATTATATGAGGATAATACTACTTACATAGCATAGTTAAAATAAAGATACATTAAAGGTGATAAAACAAAATATATGTCGACAAAAGAGAGATATTAGTGTTCAACAAATTCGTTCAAGTGGCAATTTAATATATTTATTTATCAAAGCCCTTCCTGTTACAACATTTGAAAAGATGGTATAAAAGATCAAAATATGTTGTTTTAAAGATCTCAATAATGTAATTATCAAGAGAAATAAAATATGTACTATACTTTTTTCCTTTATTAAAATTTTGTCTACTGAGTTTTTTTTTATAAGGTTTTTAATGAGGTAGTATATCAAAAACATATTCTTAAAAGGAATTATGTACTTTTTTCCTTCATTTGAATTTTTTTTACGTGAAATTTTTTCCTAATAAAGTTTTAATGCAGTATATTCTTAATATAATAAATATTAAAGGAATGTTATTAATATTTTTATAAATATCTATTTATATTATGTATATCTAGATTTTGATAAAAAATAGACTAAATTAAGATTAAAATTTAATCCATCTATTTAATCTCCTAGTATTATCTTCATATTTTAAATTTTATTTAATATAAAGAGTTATTAATCTATAAATAGACTCCTCATTTCATTTATAAATACACACTTGAGTAAAATTTTACTCCTCTAAATACTTTCTCCCTTTAAATACTTTTTTTTATATTTTTCTTATAGCTATTATTTCAAGTTATATTTCATAACAAATTTTAATTTATTATCACATATTTTATACGTGAATATTTATTTTTAAATAACAATTTATATAAAACATAAAGTTAATTGTTTATAAATAAAAATAATTTAATTAAAAGACAACTATATATAAAGAAAATTAATATTTTAGAATTATGAAAAATATATTATGTATTTAGCTTGACATTTATAATCTTGTTGACTTGAATATTAGGTAGATTATTAGATTAGCATTGAAGTACTAGCCCCATTCGGATGGATTAACCTTCAGTTGAGACTTGTAATCTGCTGTCGATGGAAATAAAATCAAGTCTAAAATGTAAAACCGTAATGTTCAAGTTGATGGAATTTGAGATGAATTTATACATATAAGATCTTGCGGACTTTTAGCTATTCCATTGCCAAATGAATGAAACACTTTCTATCTAATAAAATTTAATATGAATTTATATGCATTAAGATTTTGGAGTCAGAATCAAACTATATATCAACTTTTCCTTATTTTTGAGAACACGTTATTCAAAATGGATTTTATTAAAA
>NW_018397258.1:6382574-6390546 GCF_002168275.2 Theobroma umbraticum | reverse complement strand
CACAACAACCGAACAAGACACTTGTTGTTATCGATTATCTAAAATAGAAATGGTAATGAGGACTCTTTAATTGAATATTTTCGAATATTGATAAAGTATGAATATTTTATATTTAGATTTAACACGAGTTTGAATAACAAGTATACACTTGAAAATTTGAAATTCAAAAATTTGATGCTTCTATCTAATTTTCAAAAATAAAAGAAAACAGTCCATAAGATTTAGACAAAATAAAAAAATAAAGTAACGGCAGAAAAAACAGGAATCAAATGGTAACATACGGATAACTTAAAAATATCTTTAAGCAAAAAGTAGAAGCAAGCAATTCGAAATTGAAAATACTTCTACGAACACGGCACTAATTTCACTAATCCTATAACATCCAAAGGTACTTTAATTGCTTCGACAAAACCCCAAAGATCTTGTTCCTAAGCTGCACCTTACTGTTAGGATTATGCCAGTGGTGAGTTCTTGGCGACGGCATCAGCATAAGAAGTAGGCCTCTTACTAGTAGATTCATCCTCCCCCTCCACGACAGCGTCGCTTTCGCGATCTGAAGCGTTGTTGCGAACGGCGATATCGTCGGGATCGTGATCCGGGTCGGACTTGTCCATGGCGGCACGAGCCTTGTCCAGGATAGGCTTAAATGCCATCTCTATGGCCAGCCACCCAAACGCTAGCGCCCCGAAAACCACCGCCGCTTGCTTCATAGCCGTTGATTTTCCCATTTTCCTTTCTCTTCCGATTTGGCTGCTGTTCTGATTTGATTAATTTGTCTTTGCTGTTGCCAGTCCTATATAACTTTTAGTTTGTGCCATTATCAAATTGTCAACGAAGGAAAGGGCTAAGGAACCATGTGGGACCCACTAAACAAAAGTTGTCCTGATGAACGGTCAAGATTCAAAATTAGGGGATTATTGGAAAAATTGATTCAAAACGCGCCAGTTAGAAGACAAAAGACAAAGTGACATGAAGAGGCCTTCCCTGGGTTTCACTCGGGAAAAAAAATATTTTTATTTTAAGAAATTAATACCATTAAAACCAATTTTATTGATACGAGAAATCAAATAAATTTGTTAATCTTTCAATCAAGAAAGAGAACAACTAATTCCCACTAATAACAAGCAGCATACATCTATCAAAAATATTCACAAAGCTTAGGAAAACCAAAATATCCCAATCAAACTCTCTCAGTCCAGGATTGTCAAGGTCAGCTCCTGCACTCAAAGCACAATTTTGGACACAAGAAATTCTCCTCAGGTTCAACGGACATTTTCATCCACCAGCCTTAACTTCATCCTTTTAACTCTGAAATCACGCAGGTATTCTTCATTACAATTTATCACATGCCGTGGAGGTGGAGAAAGGAAGGTGACCATGGAGGTTCTAATCTCGTATGGCTTGAGGTTGGGATAGATACATTACAATTATGGAAAGAGGGGAACTGTGTGGTTGGAAAGATGATTGAAAGAGGAGATGGAGATTATGGAGGTAGTGACGAGTATTGGATGGTATAAGGTTTGCATTAGTGGGTTTTCACTCGGAAGGGGTTGGATTGTTTATGTTTAGCCAAAGACATTGTCTTTCGGTTTGAAAAAAGGCATTACAATTTCCCTACTTTTGCCTTGATTTTCAGTTGACTAACAAGATCTTTCCCTTTGACCATATTAATATAAACACCAGAATGTAAGAAAGATTAGCTTCTGGAAGCCAATTTCCTGATTAACAGATACAGCCTTGATTTTTTTTTCCTGTTCACTTGGATCTGATGGCTAGAACAAAACCTGAGAGACCAGGATTATGATAATATTATAAGAGTACTAACACTAGCAATCATCTAAGTAGCAGGCTCAACTTCAAGACTAGGGTTATGATAATCCATGGCAGCGTTCCTATTCTTACTTTTTCTCTTTTTCAAAAGCAACAAGTGGACAAAGGAATAGACTATATGCTCAGCTATCAGCTATAGATCAAGTTATCCGATGGTTGGAATCTCAGAATTCACGATTAAGCCATCCAAACCAAGGCTAATAATCACACAGAAAAAAAAAATACCAATACAACTCCTTTAATATCCATTAGCATCAACGGCCAATTCTCCCTACAACAAAGGTGTCTACGCATCCAGCTGTCCCAAAAATTCGAAAGGAGGGCAACATATTTAACGGCCTCGACCACGTCCACGTCCACGCCCACGACCCCGACCGCGTCCCAAAGGCCTCCCTGAATTTGGAAAAGCATTTGAAAGATAAATACCAAGAATACTTCAAGAAAACAAGCTTATATAAGTAGGACATTCAAATAGGAAAATGGCGTACCAGCTGTTGGCTTCTTGGGTTTCACCCTAGGTGTCTCTTCAACCAGCAATGTCTCAAGATTTAAGCTATCAGGTAGGATATAGTAGCGAATATTGTTACCCCTCACACTAAGGTGATCCAAACTCACTGGATTTTTTCCCTTCAATGTAAGTTTCACTGTTTTCAGATGGGTGTTCATACTGATATCCACACCTAAACAAACCAGCATATCAATCAGTCAGAAAAGTTGCATGCCAACATATGTATCTTCACTCAGGAAATCACCAAAAGTCTATTTAGTCATCCTTAAACTCTAATATACATGGGTCAAACATGTAAAGAAGCTTCGAAACATGTAGACAAACTTTTGATGATAAAAATAAGATATACGAAAGAATGAGAGACATAGCAGCACATAAGGGACCAAGCACTCCAGCAAAGTAGACAACTAAATCTATTACAGCCACATGTGTTATAAAAGGGGACCTAGACCAAATGTTGAAGCTAAAATAGGCAAACATGTCTATGTGTGTGTCTATCCAGGTATATGCTCTTTGAAATTCATGCTTCCTCATTGTAAGATAACATCACTATTTCTCCACCTATAGAAACCATCAAGTGCTTAAAGTGCCTTAAGTGGTGACCAGTTTAGAAAAAAAAAAAAACCTTTCAATCTTTCGCAGAAGGAGATCTGAGTTCAGAGTTTGTTTCATTATTAACAGAAAGAACAGTAACTATACTGTTCTCATAACGTAAAAGGAAAAAGCAGATTCCTAATATTAGACTATGGGGTGGTAATTGGTAAGAAGCTAATCACTCACCTCCTCCCCCAAACAGAACAAATTGCCAAATCCACTTGTTCATTGAACTAGGAAAGCAAGCATAAATCAATCAATGCAACCTAATACAAATAGACAGGGTGTAAATGTGCAAGAAGAATTTGGTTTCATATAACCCTTCCATTATTCAGCAAACCACAGAGTTGAAAACAAGAACTAAATGAGAATAACCATTTTCTTTATCGAAGGCACACAAAGTCATCCAATAATAACAAGGTGCATAGAAATTGCACGCATACTAATTGGTTTACATCATAAAAACAGGTTCACAAATAACCTTAGCTGATCAGGCATGAGGAACTAATTCAAAATGAGATATTATATATGCAATTGTTCAATAAGGTGAATAATTGAACGATTGTGTAAGCTGCCTTTCAGAAATGTTTCACAGTCAAACAGCACACTAAGTCCAAAACCAGTTTATCTTAAAAGGTAACAACAAGTAATATCGTGCACTGCATCATCAATTTTAAAATCAAGAATTTAACCCAAAGGTTACCGACTGAATACACATTTGGGATGGGAATTATGAATATAGTTGGCATACCTCATTTTAGGGGCAAACGAGAAAAAAAGAAACTGAAAAAACAATAAACCCTAATAACTATATCACAATTGCAAGAAATCTTTAGGAATTGGTCCTTAAGCTCTTATAACTTGGCTGAACGGAGGGTTAGGGTTTAGCAAAACCCTAAATGTTGGGGAAAAAGAAGCAGAGATGGGAAAGAGAGGAACCTGTGATGGTGCCGTGAACAACGGTTCCGTTCTTGAGCTCAATCGACACCGTCTCGTTGTTCAACTTCATCAAAAACCTGCTCATTATGTTTCAAATCAAAACCACTAAATGAAAATCCAAAACATTTTTCCCACACCACCTGTCAAACAATAAGGGGAGCAAATGGATTTTCTTATCAAATAGTTAAGAGGGAAGAGAGAAACAAAAACTGACCTGACGAGCTTCATGTTGAGAAGGGGGAAGCGAGGTAGGGCTCGAAGCAAGCAAAGGCGAGAGAGCCAGTCGGAAGGAAGCGGGAGGAAAGGGTCCCGTTTGCTGCCAGTGCCAGGTTTGCTGGGGAGGGGTTTAGGGATCGGGCCGCTGCTTAAAAGGCATTTTTAAGTTTATGAGTTTACGAAAACGACGACGTAGCTGTACTGGTTGTACCGTTGTAGTAGACTTGGGCTAATCCTAGCACTTCTCCTCCAACTAATTTTTAGTCCAAGAGGCTAATGTACTGATAATGTAATAAATTTACTTTCTTTTCATTAATTTGAGAATGGAATAATCAAAATATATTGCATAATTATAGCGAAACGAAGATTCCACTTTACCCACAAAGCTAACGTGGTGAAGCTTATTTGATGTTCATCGTGAAAGTACTTTTTGTTTATCTACCAACTAAATTTCAACTCAATCATTTCTCTTCTAAATTTATCAATTCTTCTATAATTTTATTATAATGTACTAATGTAAAATATTATAAATTTTTTATAATACGTCTAATTAAATTATATTACAGTATTTATTTTAAAATAAACTAACGTAATAAGATATTACAATACCATCATATTATCGTCAATAACAATAAAGTGATTGCATTGAAAAATTAATATAATATTATATTCCAATTTATTTTGTAATGTTAGTTTTGATATTTTTATTTTTTTAATAAAGAAAATTTTAAAATTTAATTTTATCATTTTTAAAAAATTTAAAAAATTAGAAATATTTTTAAATTTTTGAAAAAAATTTATAAATTTTAAAAACATAAAAATAATTTTTTAATTTTTAAAAATTCTAAAAAATAAAAAAACCAAAAATAATTTTATTTTTTAAAAAAACCTAGAATCATAAAAAGTAGAAATAATTTTTATTTTTAAGAAACTATAAAAGATTATAAAATCTATAAAATAAAAAATATATTTAGAATTTTTTTAAAAAATAGAAGATATTCTTTTTTTTATTATAATTTTTTAAAACTAAAAATTATTTCTTTTTACTTTCAATTTTTTTAAAAAAAATATTTTGATTTCTTTGATTTTTTCTAAAAAGAATTATTTCCTTTTTAAATGTTTTAGGAATATTTCAAAATAATGTGAACAATATATTTTTAAAATTTCAAATTACTGACAAATACAAAGTTATTTTCTAATTAATATTCAAGTAGATTTGCTTGATACTTGATTATTTATTGAAAAATTTATTTAAGAGATGACATTATATAAATATTTACAATAAAAAAACATATAAGCTTATTAAACTTACATTTTAATGCATAGAAGTAATTTTGAAAATTAATATCATGTTTCCAGTAAAATGTTTATAAAGCAAACAGTATAATGTTATATTGTCGGCATTTTAATCACACTTTCCTTAATACATTAAACATTACAATATTTATTTTACTTTCCAATCACATTCTTTGTAATGTGATTGCATTGTAAGGCACCAAATACAATTAATCCAGTTCTCTTGTTTCCATTGGTGCAATCTGTTTTTGTATTTTAATCCATTTCTTTGGTTTCTATGAATGGACTGCAAATTTTTAAGTGAAACTGATAATCGTTTCTATGTATTTGGAAAGAGTGCCAGCAAGCAGTGGAAGTGTAGAATGAATGGTGAAGTTGGAATTGATCTCCACATTTTCTTAATGAAAGAAAAGGCGATTATCTGTCATCTTCTTCAAAGAGAAAGAAGTAGAGCATTTCATGGATGGACCATTCAATAAGTCATGACATGCTTTATTATGGGATTGTAATTTACTAATTTGATAAGGCTGCAATTGAAAGTTCTCACTCAAAACGTTTACAATGAAATTCAGACGCTAACCCTAATTAACAATTTCAAACGGTTGACGTACGTCCTCCTGGCACCCCCTGGCTTTGATCCCCTGCCACCTCTGCAACACGGGGACTTAATTTTTACTCTCTGGCTGCAAGAGCCGCTGCTCCTTGCACCTGAAAAATTAATTACAACCTTCTCATAATTTAAGTAGTTAAAACAATACGGAATTCTGGAAAGTTGCTCTATCTGGAGCTTGATTTGGCAATATCCTTATATTCCTATCCTACATGGCTAGACCTAGATAGGTTTAAGTTGAACCATAGGCAGGCAGGACATCTTGAGGGTGATTCTTGTTCATAAAATCTAACGGGTCAGTTAATTAAGTTGCTTACTCCACTCCAAAAGTGTCAACTAGCAATGATGTTTATCTCGTAAATTTAAAGATTCAATTAAATAGCAAATACCAAATTTGTTACCTTGAATGTTGCATCCCATGCCTCTTCCTCAGCTGCGGGAATGGCAGTGATTTTGTTCTTCGGATTCTCAGAGCTTATTAACCCGCCTACTGCAGTTGAGAAGAAGCACCCTGTAGACCATTGGAAGCATCCATATCAAACAATAATGTCATTACTGTTAAACAAATAACTTTTTCTAAACTATCAAAAATTGCAACCCAAGTGTAATTATTAAAGAAACTTAGAAATCATTTTCTGAGGGTTTTGTGGACAATTGGCTATTCTCTAATAAGGCATTTCAAAAGAGAGCGGAACTATTGTGGCATCTGGGTAGATAATCTATTGTACTGTTAAAACACCAAAAAGGGAGAAAATGATTATACCCTTAGGAAAAGAAGCAAGTGACTTGCCACATGCACCTTTGAGCATCTCTGCATCATCAGAAAATGCCACAAATCCGTCAGCAGTAATACCCCAGTAAAGGGGAACCCTGCCAGACCGATCCTGCCGAATTGTTAACCATGTTAAACAGACGGATGAGTCAGTAATTGCGGCAACATGCGAGAAAACCTGCTAGTTTTCACCAGGCATTTATATACCAATTACCAAAATAACTTACAGAAGCCGCGAACAAAGTGGATGTGGTCTTGTCATATACTACAAACGCAAAATTGCCAGCGAGGTGGCCAATCACATGGCTCGGAGGATAAGGGGCTCGGTCACGCAGCGCTTTGTAAGCTTCAATCACCGACATCACCTCATCCGTAGACTTTGGCTAGACCATATTCTTTCCTTCGGCTACCTAAGTTATCGAGCATCCTTTGAAACAAGCAGAATATATCATCTTTGACACCAAGTAACCTGCAACCATTATAATCGCTTCAAGTTGATCAAAAACATTTTTATTAATTTATCCTGAATGATAAATAAATAATTAAGTTAATTAGACTTATTAAAGATTTGATTAAATTATTTAATTAATTAATAATTACAAAATAACTATATAATTATGATTTAAAATTAATATAAGGTATAAATACCTTGTTATAGTTTCTAAACAAAATGAATGAGTGGTTAAAAATTAAAAGAATGACACACTTGAAATTCTTTTAACCTTGCTGCCTCTTTTGTGAAGAAAAAAATAGTTTTCATTTGCTCGATTTTTTATATTTGTTCAATCTCAAATTTTTATGTGGATTTTAAGTTTTTGAAATTCATCTTTTGTTAGCACATTATCAAGTCATATTATTTTCAATTCTTAGAGAAAGATTTTTTAATTCATTGGTCTGGATTACTGTTAGAGGCTGTACAAGAATTCCTTACACAGTTTTGGTTTGCAATAACCAGATTAAAGTGGTTGAACTATTTTTATGGTTTAACAAAAGATTTATCAACTTTTGTTATTTAGATAAAGTGATATGGTCATATATTTTATTTATTAATATAATTTTGTATTTAATTTGACATAAAAGCGATCTTAAGAGGGTAAGGTACAATTTAATTTGTTAATTTTATTTTTGTGACAGATTATTTGTATATGATGTATGATTTGTTCACTAAAACACTTTCTATTGCAATATTTAAAAAATTAATACAAAA
>NW_018397258.1:6370384-6382564 GCF_002168275.2 Theobroma umbraticum | reverse complement strand
TATTATTTTAAAAATATTAAATAATACAATCATTATACAAGTAAAATATATATTAGACCTTTTTTTCCTGCAACTAAGTTTTGACACCTTTTGAGCTCTTGTTTTCTGTTGTACAATTCATTTTCAATTCACAAACCAATTACTCGTTTTAGTCGTTGTGTTTGGTAATATCCCAATACAAAGTCAAGAACTTTTGATGAAAAGTTGTCCAAATGAATTGATCGTGACAGACTGCGAGCACAAGATATTTGGCAGTCATCGACAAATAAAAGGGCGCTCGCCTTGAAAATTCCCTTGCACAGAAGCTATTCAATTAAGGTAGGGCTCCTCCTGTTGATCTTGAAGCCATGATAATGGCAAAACTGGAAAACCTCATCGGTTCTTTGATAGGCAAGAGAGAAATAGAAGATAGAGAAAAAAATAAACAAATACTATTTTGGGCAATTTGATAATTATGATGTTTCTTTTGCTTTCGTGCTTTTTGAGACGGGATGCAAAATTAGTATATTTATACTGAATTATGATTAAATTTTAAGATATATTTAATTCACAAAATAGAAAAAAATGAAATAAAATAAATAATCACAGAAAATATTGTTATTTAATTTAGTTAATAAAATAGAATAGAGTAAAAATTACTATTATAACTTATTGTTATCTTTTATTGGTAAAAATAATTTTAAAATAACAAAAAAATATGTGACAAAAATACAACAATATCATTTATTATAATATATCATTATTTTATTTTAATTATTTATAATTTATAATTAATAGTTTTTTATTTTTAATTTAAATATTATTATGATTAAAATATTAATAATTTAAAATATTATTCTTTATAATATATAATTACAAACTTAAACTGATTTATTTTCACCAAAAACAAAACCACTCTTTATATAATTTAGTAAAATATTTACCAAAAGACAATTAAATAAATTTTTTCTTTTTTAATCATTTAATTTTTATTTTCATAAAAACATTAAAGTTTTAATAATTTATTATTAAAGTATTAGTATGATTTTTTTTAATTTTTTCTTTGTTTGTATTTTTTATTTTTATATTTTCACTTAATAATTTAAAAAATTAATATTTTAAAATATTATATATTTTATTTTTAATTTAAATATTATTATAATTAGATATTAAATAATTAATAATTTTTAATTTAAAATATTAATCTTATAAATGTAGATTTATAATTTTCAAAAATAAGACATTTTAGTTTTAAATGTTTTAAACTCTATTCTCGTGGATTGTAGAATAACTAATGCCATGAGAAAGATGGTATTAGCCCTTTCAACGTTTTACTAAGATTTGAAAAATAGAGGAGAAATGGTTAGCCATTCTCCAACCATACATGTTTGGGAATTTTTTTGTGCAAAATGCTGTAGCAAAAAAAACACAGGCAATTGGCTTTTCAGACACCGACGGAAACAAAGGAAAAACAAATTGAAAAGATAGATTTAGCCTTTTCTCTATGAAAGATGAGAAGATGAGGCGTGCCACTGCCCCACAACAAGCAGCCAACCACACCTTTACATTTAATACTTCCCGCACATGGCCTCTTCACTCTCTCAGCTCTTCAACACTCTCTGGCCAAGCTCAATCACCCAGAAGAACCATGCCCTTCCATTTCTTCTCCTTCCTCCTTTTCTTTTTACTCTCTATCTTCTCCGTTCCTTCTCCAGCTCATGCCATATCATTCGTAGCACCCATCGGCAAAGACAATTCCACCCTCCTATACTCCCTCACTCTCTACCTCAAAACCCCTCTCCAACCCACGCGGCTTCACCTCGACCTCGGCTCATCTTTCACTTGGGTGGACTGCGACACGGACTATGATTCCTCCACTTACCAACACATTCCCTGCGGTTCCCCTCTCTGCAGTTCCCTCGGTCACAACCTCTCTTGCTCCAACTGTTTCAACCCTCCAAGCCCCTCCTGCGCCAACAACACCTGCTCCCTCTTCCCCGAAAATTCCATTACCCGAAAAACCGCCATCTCAACCGCCTTAACCGACTCGCTCGCGTTGCCCACTTCGGACGGGTCGACTCACGGCCCGCCGCTCCTCATCCCTGCCTACATTTTCTCTTGTTCTCCGCCTTCACTTCTCGAGGGTCTAGCTAAGAATGTAACTGGATTGGCAGCGTTCGGGAGGTCGAACTATTCGCTACCGGTGCAGGTTAGCGACACTTTCTCCATTCCTCGTTGTTTTGCGCTGTGTCTCCCTGGGTCTACGGCGGATCCTGGGGTGGTTCTCGTTGGATCCCTTGGGCCTTACTATTTCTCGTCTCAAAAGATTGACCTCTCCAAATCGCTTATTTACACTCCCCTGATTCTAAACCCCGTTGGGAGCACCGTTATAACCTACGTCGGCCAACCGTCTGATGAGTATTACATCAATTTGACTTCCATCAACGTGAATGGGAAACCCATTCAGATCAACGGCTCGTCGTTAGCCGTTGATCAGAACGGATTCGGTGGGACAAAGCTAAGCACGAGTACAACTTACACCGTTTTAGAGTCTTCTATTTACAATGCTCTAGCCGACACGTTCGTGAATGAATCCTCTGCATTGAATCTCACGGTAACCAATGCGGTGAAACCATTCAGCGTGTGTTATTCCGCGGCTGATATAATCGTCACTCGCGTGGGACCGGGCGTGCCGACCGTAGATCTTGTGATGCAAAGGGATGATGTGTTTTGGAGGGTGTTTGGGTCGAATTCGATGGTGAAGATTGCGGGAGATGGTGGGGATGTTTGGTGCTTGGCATTTGTGGATGGTGGGGTCAACCCGAGGACGTCGGTGGTGATTGGTGGGCATCAGATGGAGGATAATTTGCTACAATTTGATCTCGACTCCAGCAGATTAGGCTTCACATCCTCTGTTCTGCTAAAGGGTACCACGTGTGCTGATTTCAACTTTGCCACTCAAGGACACTCTTAATGTGCAAACTTTTTTCTTGTTCTTGTTTCACAGAATCAGTTACCAAGTGTAAAGGCAAATTTAAGGTACAACTTGTCTTGTTTTCGTGATTGATATACCAGTAGTAATGTCCCGTGTAGCTTCCTAAAATTTTAATGTCCAATTTTGATGACATTTTCAATTAACTTCCAATGCATATAACGAACCTAAATCATTACGTATTTCTTTTGTTAAATTGGATTGAAAATGAAAATAAAAAAAATGTCGATATCATTCATGAATTTGGATTTTCTTCCCAATTGACCTTAGTAAAAGAAATATTCAATTCATCCAAGATGAAGAATGCATAATATAAGGTCCAGAAACATTCTTTAAAGTGACATCTAATTAGAAGCAAAGGAGAAAAGAAGCCTAGAACCTGAAGACTAGCTTAAAGGGTTTTAGTCACATCATGCTGCGAGCACCAAGGGCGAGGGATTTGCTGCCGGCATTCGTGGCTCTCGATGAACATAGTAGTTTGGCTGTGGAGCAAAGGGTTGAACGTAAGGAGTTGGTGGCGGAGCACAGTTTGGCACTGGCCTCATTGGCTTCTCCACAAATCTGACGCCACAGGGCCCTCCTCTACAAGTAAACTTGACTTCAGGGCCATCATTGCAGCAATGGACTGAACCACCACCAGCACATCACCACATTAATGGTTTTTAAAGGGCAGAGAAGGTGAAGAACATATCGATGTTCCTAGATTGGTTTAACTCCACTTATTTCAAACCTGTCATCTGAGCAAATTCTTCCAGTTAAGCTTAGTTGAGATTTTTTATTGTCACAGTCCAAAACATTAGCATTATTCGGAGTAAATTGTATCTTCTAGCTTTGGTGCTCCGCCTGGTTATGCTCGTTCATCAACTGGGATTTAGCATGCTCCCAGAAAAGTTCTGAATTTTTCCCTGCTCTCTCGTGCATGGTTACAAACAGGCCACCTTGTCCTCATTCGCGTCTGTGTTGATCGAATACACTCCTAAGAAAAAAATAGAATAGAATCAGAAACTCTGGCATTAAGTTACGCATCAAGTTCTTTGATGAAATAGCTACGATACATATTTAACGTATGTCGTGTGCAATATTACAAGAGCTGAAAAGGAGTAATTACCATGAATCGTCTGCTACATTTTCCTCACCTTCTTTTGACAACTCTCACATCTGATGTTCATTTTCAGAACACGCAAGTCTATACCAACAAATAGAAACAGCAAAAATATAACCCAACAATGTTCATTTTCATGAGTGTGGCAAAAATATCAGTCAAAACTGCTTACCAGCAAAATATAAGAGCAATTTGGCTTGGAACTTATGATGGCTACCCAAAGTAACGGCACAGTCCACCCCCTGTATGTTAAACAATTTCTCGTGAGCTAAAAGAGAAATGCAAGTACCTGAATCGGAGAGCAAGCTACATGTCTTGCTACATCGAAAATGATTAAAAGCTTTAGCTAGCCTTCTTGCAACAAGCCCGACCTTGAGAATCAAGAAATTTTAAATTCGTCATGCGAGTTATTGGAAATAGAGCTGCCTGAATTAAGTATATCAATGTGGACAATTTTGCTGATTCTTTTTTATTTATGATATTTTAGAAACGTTGCCAGCAAACCTACCTTGATAATTTATTGAAGGTGTGATTATTTTTGTATATTCATTGATGGTGTTAAGGACACAACAAATGCCGAGATAAGTTTAAGGTCGTGCACACGGATTAAACACTCATGTGGACATTACAACTTTCACTGAGGAAAAGACAGCAAGAAAACCCTCCAAAAACCTGGAAAATAGGAAAATTGTTCAATCATTCCCCCTTCAAACCAGCATGAACTACCCCGTTTCCTGTTACATTCGAAAAGTCACCTAATCCGTTCTGGCATACACAAAAAAACGCAGCTGCCTATGCTCCTTTCCCATCCTTCCCAGGTGACAAACACGTGGAAAGAGGTGCACATCCATGGCCTGTAACCGTAGAAGGAAGCTGGAACCTGGAAGCTTCCAGCCACTGTTTCCATTCCATAGGCGTTTCAATCACACCTGTTCGAGTCCCCAGTTGCCTCAATTTCCACCCTACCCAAGACCTCAAACAAAACAGCTGTCTTTCCTATCATTTTTGGCCTTCATCCGACCCATGCAGGCTTAATAAGTCTGAACAGAATCCCCCACATGCAGCCGGCCTTCCATCAGCCTCTCCAAATACACTCAAGAGGCTTTCACCCACCGGTTAAAATATGTTAAAATAAGAAGTGTAATAAGTATGTTAAAATAAACCATGATATATGGGCTTAGTTTAAGTGATAGAAATATGTAGCATTTGATTATAAATTTATGTAGATTGCAATCTCAATTTCCATTGTTGTACGATTAAAAACCAGGTTATGATAATACTAAATATAAGTTAGAAGCAAAAAAGATTAAACCATAATTCAAAATGTTTTTCCGGCTTCTTTATATTGTACCCAAACGTTCTCAGCTCTCCAGAGTCCAGTCTTTTCTAAGGAGACCATGTAACGAAATGGGAGGGACAGTACATATAATGATTTTGGCCTTTAAGAACACTAAAATCAATTGAAAGGAGACAATCCCCAAACATTCCTCGCAGAACCACTCTCTCATTCTGTTCACAATATTTCAGAACTTAATAAGCCTTGACGATTGAAAAAATAATGGGATGGATTCCTTTTGGAAATTAAAGCATTGGATGGCGGTTTAATGCATTAACGGACAAGGCAATCGAACATAATCCACAACATTTAAAGTTCGTCATATAATTCAAAACAACAATACAACACGGCACAGATAACAGGTGCTAAACATATTAAAGTACAATTATAAATCCCAGCTGCATAGGCACTGCATAAAGTTTTTGCTAATGAGCGCTTTTATTTCAGTTCAAATGATACATGTATGACAGAAATTAACTCCGAATTCTAAACCATAAGAGTGCCTTCCATCACAGTGACAGCTTTTCCCCGCAGAAGCACTCTCTGATTATTCTCATCTAAATGAAGGCTCAGTATCCCACTTCTAGCTGATGCCTGTGCAATGTAATCACAACTTAATCATTATGAGAATAGCTGAACAACACTGTATAGTTTCATACTTTCATTTTAGTTATGATAGGAAGGCAGGGTTAAAGACAAAGAGGGGTACCTGATATGCAATGAAATCACATTTTCCCAGCTTTTGGCTCCAATAGGGTGCCAGGGCGCAATGTGCACTCCCAGTAACTGGATCCTGATAGATATGAGATTTGAACAAGTGATACACTATATGACATATGTAAGTGTGCACTAGTTTTATCCAATCTTTTCTGACAGATGCTGTAAATTCCTGTCCTCTACAGTTATAATGATCTGCCAATGAAGGGTCAGATACAAAATATCTTCAAACATGCCTTCGAGTATAAATGCATGTTTCTCTCCTATCAAAATGAATATTGGTCAGATGTGGCAAAGCCCTCCTAGGGTGATGACTTCTAAGGTTGTTACTGATTCATATGTCTTTCAAGTTGTGACAAGAGGGCATGAAACACAAATATTGATTCACTAATGCTAAAGTTGCTTGTAAGAGATAATAAAAGGTTTGGGATCAAATAACAACATATTACCTCATTTATGCCATATTTTGGAAAGAAGCATCGACTAGCAAAATCAAATCCAGACTCTGGAGGAGCAGCCCCTGAAACAATTATGCCTTCTCCAGTACATCTACGTATGTCATCAATCTGTGGTTGTAGTTCTATAACGGATTTGGCGGATGAGAGCACAACCTGCAAAAGTCAAGGAGGTTTACTCTTTCGTGCTTACAGTAAAACAACAAATAAGTTGACCAAAAGCATAAGCTTAAAACAGCCACACCAAGCAGAGTCCTAAGTTGAAATTTATCATAAAAATGTTTATTTCTATTGAGTTGCTTATGAGATCCAACTTGTTACTGGAAGACATCATGAATATGATCTTATTCAGTACTAATAAACAATCTGTCTCAAAAAGAATCCAACTTGTTACTGGAAGACATCAAGAATATGATCTTATTCAGTACTAATAAACTATCTGTCTCAAAAAGAATACGGTTAGAAAAATGATACAATGCATATGCAAAAGCAAACAAGAGAAAGCCAAGAGAAGTTGAGGAATTACGAGAAGGTCATCAAATGGAGTTGTCCTCTTAATGTCAATAATAGCAGCACCATTCAATGCTTTGGAAATCGCTGAAACCTCTGTAGAATTGAATTCAGTGCTGGGAACTGTAGGAAAATCTAACTCAACTGAAAAGCAATGTTGATGCTCTTCACCATACTGAATCTGGGGGACATCAGTTGGCGCCTTGACAGCTGGACCCTTTTTAGCGGTAAGAATTCCGGATAGTGTATCAAATTCAATTATGTTTGAATTTACTAACCCAGTTGTGAAAAGAGTATATGCAGATGCTAATGTTGCATGACCACAAAGCTTAACCTGCCAAAATGTTTTTAACTGTTGAACGGTAAAAAATTTAAGGGTAATAAATAAATACAAATTCCAACTAGAAAAACTGACCTCAGAAACAGGAGTGAACCATCTAAGACGAAACCGGGGAGTATGGGTGGAGGAGTCACTGATCCGAGTCAAGTAACAAGTCTCAGAAAGATTAAACTCAGCAGCCACAGCTTGCAACCACTGTTCATCTCTGTCTTCCTCCAACAAACAAACCGCGGCGGGGTTTCCCTTGAAAGCCGACTCAGTAAACGCGTCAACCTGTTCAAGGTTGAAAAACTCAGAAACTCACTCGAAGGCAACGCAGTTTCAAGCATGCCTGCCAACACATCTACTACTTAACAAACGAAGAGAGAGAAACAGAGATAATTACCACATAGTATTTGACGGATGTTCTGGCCATTTTATGGAGAAAGAAAGATCTGATCAACTTGTGAAGAAGAGTTCTGCATTTGTAGAAGATGAATCAGGCTTGAAGAAGAAGCAATCAGACTGAAACATTAATTTAAAATGTTAAAAGGCAAGACAGAGGTGGATGACTTTAGAAGTCGAAAGTTTCGAAGAAAGAGGTGGGTTGTGGTCGTGATGTTTCCAGTTGATTCTCTACTTATTTTTTCAATTTTTCCCACATCTAGTTTAACAGCACATGGTTGACGTGTCTCTCCGTTGATTGCTGTAGATAGGCATTTTGATTAATATTCATTCTCTAAAATTATTTTATTACGTAATATTATATAAAGAATAATAAAAACAATCATTATAGTAAAGTACTACTTCACGTAGAACAACTAAAATAGGTAAAGTATTACTTCATGTGAAATAATTAATACAAGTAGAATAACTATTTTGTACAAAATAATAATTTCACACAGATAACAGTAAAAGTAATTCGGAATAGATGTCAGAGTTCAGAGGTTACTTTCATATTGGGATGTTTCGGAGAGTTTGACTTGATGGCTCAGATATAGAGGTAGTTAAGAGGTATCTCTTAACCTTTTCCTGAAGTACAAATATTTTTACTTTTTCCTTGTTCTCTTATACTTGTTTACATACAGCATTTTCTCCCGTATCTGTTCATGTACAACTTCTTCTCTTGTACTTTTTCACGTATAGCTTTTCTTTATTAACTCCTACTTGAGAATAAGTTTTATTAAATATAATTATTTCAATGGTTACATAATAAGTTTTTAACCGTTAACATTAACTCTCAGTAACGGTTACCTAACATTAAAACTCTCTTTAATGATATTATTCATTACGCGTATTAAAACTTTTTTTTGTAACTGTTATTTTTGACACTATATATATAGAGTCTTTACAACTCAAAAAAGGAAACTTTTTCAGAACCACTGGACTCTGACTCATAGCTTTTCTCCTTAGCCTATTCTCACGCAGAACACTTATTCTTTTCTTATTCTCTTCCACCTACCACAGCATTTAGTGTTTCAGGAACTGCTCCAATCTCCCTCTTCGTCACCTCCGGTACATCCTTTACTTGTTTGCAACGCTTCCTCTTCTCATCACAAGAACCCCATTTACATTTTGGCGACTCCACTGGGGAGGAGTGATTGCATTAAGTAAGACTTTTACTGCTATAATTTCTTGTTACTGAAAAAGATGGAGAGTTCCACTAGAAATCAAGATGCCCCTATTCCTTCTTACATTCAGGATCTGATGAACATGATCCAAGTCTCTCAAGAGAGAATGCAAACATTAGAGGACGATCATAGACGAATGATGGACACTATATCTCAACTCAAGTTCTCTACTGGCACTACTTCTCAAACCCAGCCTGTGAATATTAATGAGAGTGCACCTTATGGAGTCACTCATCTAGTTACAAACACTGAGGGGAATGGAGGAAATAGAGAATGTGCAGTTGATGTAGTAGTTGCTGCAAACCCAAATCCTACCAACACCACTACTGTAGTTACCTCAGCAACTACCTCTATAGCGGTAATCTCACCTGCTTCTACTCAAGGATTTGTGACAATGGAAGAGCTCCAAAGGCTATTAAATCAAAAGAACAAGAGCTTGAATTTTTCTGAGTTTGATCTCAAGTTACCATACCCGGCCAGTATAGCCGTAAAATCATACCTTAAAGACTATACTAGCCCTAAGTTCAAACAATTCAATGGAAAGATCGGAGATGCACGTGAACATGTCATGAAATTTGTGAAAACTCTTGGAGTTGCTGGATTAGATGATGACTTGAAGTTAAAAGAGTTATCCAAGTCTCTCACTGAAAAGGCTTATACATGGTATGTTAATCTCACTCCTAGTTCTATTCAATCTTGGAATCAGATGTGTAGAATGTTTGGGAAAAAGTTCTTCTCAACTTAAGAGAAGGTTACTCTCGCTGATCTTGGAAGAGAGTTTCAAAAATCTAAAAAGGATTTAATGGAGTATATCCAATGCTTTAGAGAGAGGGTGCTGGACATTCAAGAGTCTCATGATAAGAAAGAGTTGGTAAAAGTGTGCATTCATGGGATGTTTGATGAATACAGGTTACACTTGGAGAATTTACCTCTTCCAACCTTTGCTACACTAGTGGAAGCTGCATGAAAGACCAATAATACAGTTCTTAGACAAAAGGGACTCGCTCCTTTAGTAGAAGGAATACTCCAACAGTGAATGCCATCCAAGGAGGAGGTAGAGAAAGAAAGGGTCCAATCCGAACAAATTTACACCCTATAAGAGATGTTCCAAGGAGAAGGCCAGATGAGGAGAATGACTCTTCTCCACCATTCTCAGTACCTCTGGATAGAGTGAGAGCTCTTATTCAGGAATGGGTCAGGGATGGACAAATAAACCTACCATACATTCCACGACCACCAACAACAGAGGAGAAAACTAACCCAAGATATTGTGATTATCATCGAGCAATTGGTCATCCACTTTCTGAATGCAGAAATCTTCGGAGAATGTTCAATCGATGAGTGCAAGCAAGAGAGGTATTGATTAAAAATAACAGAGTCCAGAATAACCCTCTTTCTATTCATCCAAATCCTTGAGGGCAAGTAAGTGTAATAATTCATGATCACCATAATGATCCATTTACTTCAAACACTCAGCTTAATGATACAAGTGAAGATATTATGGTTACTTCTTCGTAATGAAAGGCATTACAATCGCAGTATTATCGCTTTTATATTAGTTGTGTTTTACTATTTTAGCCGCTAGTTTCATTGCTTATATCTTTGCTGTAATGATATTATATTTTTGGTAGCAAGCTATATCACTCAATCTTTGACCATAATTCGGTCGCTAGCTTTATCACTCATGATTTGGCTGTAATGATATTATATTTTTGGTAGCAAGCTATATCGCTCAATCTTTGACCATAATTTATCATAATTCAGCCGCTAGCTTTATCGCTCATGATTTGACTGTAATAATATTATATTATTGGTCGCAAGCTATATTGTTCAATCTTTGATCATAATTTATCATTAACGTTTCAACCGCTAGCTTTATCGCTCATGATTTAGCTGTAATTATATTATGATATTGGTCGCAAGCTATATCGCTCAATCTTTGACCATAATTTATCATTAACATTTCAACCACTAGCTTTATCGCTCATGATTTTGCTGTAATAATATTATGTTATTGGTTGCAAGCTTCATCGCTCATCTTTAGCCTTAGCTTAATACTTATAAATTGGCCGTAGCTTTTACGCTTGCTTATTTAAAAGGATGAAATAATCTACTTCATATCAAGTTAGAGTTAATCTCCTTGATGAGAAGTTGATAGTTATCCTTTGGTCGTATACAATAATATGAAATGTGAATAAGTACGCAATAAGCGTATAACATTATTGTTATTATCGTAAAAAGAAAAAAATATATGACATATTAAAAGTGAAGTACTAGCTCGAATGGGTTTCAAAAAAAAAATAAAGGGAAAAGCAAAAGACAAGCCAATTACATACTCCATTAAGAAGAGTTATTATTGGCAAATACATCAAATTGTTCTCGTACTTCAGCTTCACGTTTTTTTAGGGAAGCTATCTTTACTACAATATCTTCTAACTCATTTTCCAAGGAAGACTTGTTGCGAAAAATCTTGGCTTTAAATCTATAATCACTGAGGCAGTCAAGTTTGAATCCAAAGTTACAAGCATCATCGAAATCCTGTAACATCTGTTGTAATTCCTATGAAGAAGTACTCATTAATGGAGTATGGGAAATGGCTAAAGCTCTACCCAACACGTCCATCATTAAGCAAATGACGTCTACATTCTTCACAAAGGAAGTACTCCAAAACTCTCCCTCTATATTGAAAACATGCTCCAAGTATTCCACGTACTCTAATGAAATTTGAAAACCATGAAAGTCAACCTTCTTACCACTTTGCTCAGTATGTGCTACTTGAGTGCCAGAAGCACTACTGGTATCTCTGTGTTTTGGCATTGGGGAAGAATAAGTACGAGGATTAATTGGAGTAGCTCTAGCACCATTAGTATCAACTTCAACAACAGGAATAGCCTCAGTGTCAGGAACAACCTCAACTTCAACAACAGGAATAGCCTTAGTGTCAGGAACAACCTCATCTCGAATTACCTGGAGAGTAAGAACAATCTTAATTTCAAAAAAAAAAAAGAACAAAATCAATTAGGGATATGTTTATACCTAGTTCATAGTGGAGCTCTGAACATGATTTGGAAATAGAACATCCAAATCAATGAAATTATCAAAAGGAGTTAACTCACTCTCAACTTCAACATTATCAACA